>NW_026118130.1:0-35145 GCF_001640805.2 Lates calcarifer
TGGTCAGCCCAGATGACAATGTGCAATACATTCAAGGCTGCAGTCTCAACAAGGAGGGTGAGATGTGCAGAACTTGCTGCTAGCCTCTCACTGCATCTGGTTAAGATAACATTTAAAGTAAGTTTTGCTTAATAAACACTCATGAGGGCCTGTATGGTCCCTAATGATGACCACACTGCAGCCAGTACATGGTCATGAGTGACTAACAACGTACAATAATGGAAACTGCAATATTTCTGCTGAATTTATTAGCTTTTCCGATGTATCTGACCTGATAGTTTAAAATAGCATCAAAAAATAACCATTAAAAATCTGTGAAAGTCACTTGAGTTGATAATCAATGCAACACACACAGAGAGTTGCTGTATCTGCTCACAGGAGGATGGTATAATCACATCCACACTGTGAAACAATATGTTCTCCAGCCAAAAAATTAAATGACAGCAGGATTACTTTGCCAAAGATAATAAATTACTTCCACTAAAACTTTCCACTAGATCTCTGCTTTAATTGGCTGGATTATCTGCTCTATTTTAAATGTTGTGTGCACTGTTATTTCTTAGCAGTGGGTTGTTGAGGGCATCACCTGCTTAAAAAAAAAAACACACACACACAAGTTGGATTCAGAGCTGCAGTGACTGGTTGATTATGTGATTAGACAGTTGACAGAAAATTAATTGGCACTATCAAATTGTTGTTATAGTATTGGCTGTTTCCTGCTTTTCAAATGTAAGGATTCATACTTTTCTTTCTAAACTGAATATCTATCTGTTTAGAGTATTTGAAGATTAGATATTTTCACTACTTTCAGACATAGACAAAACCATCCAGAAAATCATTTGATTGATTGATATAATGGAAATAAACATTAGCTGCAGACAAAATTGGAATTTAAAAAGTGGACCTGACGTGCAGTGGAAGCCAACAAGTCAACCAAGCTTGAATTTAAAGTGCAATGTAAATAGATACATACTGTAAGATGTACAGTACAGTTAATAATAGATGACCCAGATTTCACTGTGTGCAGGCCATTCTATTAACATGTGTTCAAAGTCAAAATGTTATCTGTGTCAGCTGTAGCTCTGGGATAAATTGGGACTGGAGAAAGAGGAAAAAAGAAAGATAGATCGAAGATCTTGCCAAGGCTTTTCACGCCAAATGGGAGAAATATTATTTATTTACATATATTATTACTTATGCTCATACTATGTTTTCCTGTACAGAACCATGATTACTTAAAATCATCTGAAGCATGCATCTATGATTTATATTCAAAAGCAGAGTCGAGATGGCAAATATTGACAGAAGTACTACACTGCTCTACACTAATTCGTGTGCACACGTTCTAAAAGCAGAACAAAAAGGCAGCTCTCTCCATCTTCCTTCCTCTTTCTCGCCTTCTCTGCAGTGGCCTCTCGGATGGTTTGGCAGAGAATTGGTGCAAATTAGTGTCTTATTAAACCTGATGAGCTTTACTGAGACTTAGCTTATGACCCGTGAGAAGGAGGAGGAGGACATGGCTGACATCCACCCCACTAACAAAGGAAAGCTTACACCTCACACACGCTCACACAAGGTGGTGATTGTGTATTTGCAGCTGTGTAATGCTGTTAAAGGGAAAGCTAGAAATATCTGCACCGCTCTTTGTGTTTGTATTTAGGGAAGGTATACAGGTATGTTTCTCTTTGAAGTATTCAGGTGGCATAAATATTTTAAACAGAAACACAGAGCTGAACACTGCTACCGATACTTTGACTATTTATTAAACAGATAAAGCTGCTTTCAAACCTCAGTATGTTTATAGTATCGAATAAAATGTGTCTGTATTGAACACACTGAACACTGAAAGTTGAATCAAATGTCTGATCAGATTTGTAATCTTGTCTACAAAGTCTTTGATCTGATCATTCCTGGTTTAACTAAAAAGTTTTTTCTGAATTTTATTGAACATTGAACTAAATTTTTGTAGGAAAACATGTTTGAACTTCCATAAATATATATTTTATATTTGTTAAAAAGCTTTTTAAGTCGACCGACAATAAAATTTTGAGAATAAATTCATGAATATACCAAGCACAAATGTCAAACATTCTCAGCTATCAGCCTCTCAAACATATCATTATAAGCTGGATTGTGGTACAGAGAAATTTTATCTCCCAACATGAGTAAGTTAGCACATAAATACTAGCATGTGTATTTCCTCTTTGCAGAAAAAACACAAGGACATGACCTTAGTGTCTTCAATGTAAACACCGACAGTGGTCTGTAAAACTACAAGGAAGAATTTCACAAGTCTGGAAAGTCGTTGAGACAACAGCGAATTAATCCTCCGTCCTGACGATTGCAAGGTGAACGGCACACTTGGCTCTCACATAACAAAGTAATATAGATAAAGAATGAGCACTTGCAAATGTTGGATGGCCAACTAACACTTGCAAGATGATGTCGAGGTGTGGTGCATTCGATGTACTACTTTTTCACTGGACATGATATTGATAGCTGAGGTGAAAGGGAGGATAGAAACAGTTAGGAGATTTTGGATAGAGAAAAAAGTAAAAATGGGAGTTTTACTTGGGTACAGATGTGTAAAAATGGGTACATACAGTGTGTATACATGTATGTGACCACATTCTTATTATTATTAAGATAATTAGTCATGTTTTTTTGTACAAATAGGGGGTGCTTGTTTAAGGAAAAGCTCGATTAAATAGGAAAGTCTTTACTTTGGATTTAAAAGAAAACAGCCTTGGAGCAAGTCTGAGAAACTAACTAGCAAACCGAAATGAATGAAGAAGCTGCATTTGCTGAGATAGTGATAATATTGGTCTAAACAGGGCCTTTGGTAGGAAAAAGCAATTTAAAGATGTTACCCTGGGCTGTGAGAAATGATGATGGTTATTTTTCACTTTCTTCTGACATAACAAAGACAAAACAATTAACTGAAAGGTAATCGACAGTTTAATTCTGCCCTGTGTGACAGGCTATGTAATATATTTAACAGTGATTACGCTGCCACTGCTCACACCGAACCTCTGTTTGTGTTTGTCACAGAAACAACCAAGCAAAGTGTCACTGACTCTCCATCTTCTCCGCTCACCCTGTCCTTATCACGCAGTCAGCCAGGCGTGAGACGGCAGCACTTTGGGTGTCGGCGGCCTCCTCCAAGCCCACTGTAACATTAACACACACGTCCAAACTGAGCTCAACCTGCTCTGCTCCTCTATCCCTGCCCTCCTGCCTCGCCTGCCTTGCCTGCCAGTCGTCCTCACGCTGAGTAAATGCCCATGTAGATCCCAGATCAAACACTGCCTCTGCTGCTCGCCTGCTGTCAGTACATATTCATAACAACTCAAAAGCTACAACCGCCGACCTTCCCACATCAGGGCTGACACCACGACGATGGGCTGGCACATTCGCTTCACAGCGATGCACTCATCTCGTCGGGAACACCAGCCAGTATCACCGCCAGCGGTACGGGCAAGTGTTGTTGTAGCATGACATGATAGAGACAGTTACTAATGGTACTAGTCGCCCTACGGTGCAGCATGTGGTATCTCAGGATGGAGTTTGGATCCGGATCCGAGGACATCCTAGCAAACGCTCCCCTGAATAATGAATGTGCAGGGAAACTAAGGCAGCAAATACCAAAGCAGAACTGAGTGTCAATGCTGAGGAGAGAAAGTAAAGAAGGCAGGACTGACACGAACTTAGCAAGATATTATTAGACTGAGAAACACTGAAGATATGCTAGAGGTAAAAAAGAAAAGTGAGATAAACAAGCTTTTATTGATTGTTATGCTGCCCATTTATGTGTAATTCACAGAAAAAGGCTGTTCTGGCAGGTACTTTTATGTTTCTGATTTACTGACACAAGTGATGTGAATGTTTTTTCTAAAATATAAGTTTCAACCGCAGAAAGAAAAACCCCTAAGACAGGATTAGGTTCTGTAAAATATTCATCCAAATGAGTTCTCAGAGGATACTCCCAAGTGCTGGTGAATCCACAAAAGCACACGCACTGGCCTGTTAGACCGTATGTAAAGGTCAGAAGTTTAGATTTATGTGAGACAGGAAGCTAGACTACATCTGAGATCGGTCTGTTATCATAAGGTGTTTGAGATTCACCGGGATGTTTGGTAAACACAAGAGCATTTCATCAGAAAGACACTTCAAATTCAGTGTCATTACCTCCTGAACTATTTTTCCTCTAAGTGAGGAAATGGGGACATGCTGTGTTCTGCTTGCGCTATCAACTTGTATTTTCATACTGCTGTGTTGTTTATCTCTGGTGTCGCCATGGAGACAAGGTTTATGTAGCTGTTTGGCGCATTTTTATTTTCTTTATTTTTTATTTTTGCACCTGAGGGTAAAGTCTGGAGAGATTATAGTGGAGAGAGGAGGACTGAAGGGACAGAAGACTTAAGTCCATTCACTCAGCTGTTTCTAATTACACAAACAAACATTAAGCATGATAACGACAGGCGAAGACACTGTTAGTTCATGCAGCCTTTCCTGTATTCTCTCCACAGTGCAGCTACCAAACTGAAGAGGGGAAGCAGCTGGAAATGACACACAACCAGAGTCTCAGGAGTCAAAATTTTTAATTTTTAAAACAGCGGTAAACACCAAAGTTCTGGGGTCGGTCGTTCACCACACAAAGAGCAAGAGGCACAGTAAAAAAGGCAGACACTGAGTTTTTCCATTCCCAAACTCTGACAGTGCTAACAACAGTGCAACACAGCGACGAGACACGCTGTGTGGTAAATTAAGGGCGTTCCATACACAGAACCACATGCATGCTTCTGATTTAAAGCCATGATTTCACACTCCCTTTATGCAGCTACACAAACAGCAGTGAGACTAATCAAAGTAAAGATAAATAGTTAAAAAGGTAATTACAATACTTCTTCACAAGATGATAAGTAATCTGTCAGGATACCAAAATGTGTTGTTTTTTTTTCCTTTGACTCTGGGGCAGCAGAAAACAATTAAAGCCCAATTCTATCCACTTTTTAAAGTTACACATAGCATTCACTTGGATTTATGGCTACCTGCCGAACACAAGTCCAATATCTCTGTTTTTGATGTCCACCAACTCCTGGAAGAAATACCTGGTTCTTTAGCCAATACATGCTCCACAATGTTTACTGGTTAGCTGCTTACTTTGTCTGTCCACAATATACAGCAGGTTATTAGAGCTTTTTTGCTGAAAACAGCTTCCTGCTGCTGCTAAAAATGAGATGAAAGCAATGAGAGTGAGCCAGAAAACTACATTTGTGGGCAATAAAACCAAAACAATGAGCTGAAAGATGCTAAAATGTACCACAGAGTTAGAGAGGACTGCAGCAGAGTTCGGTAATAATTCAAATTTAAATTATAAAATACTACATAGAAGAATCACTTTCCTTCTTCTCCTTCTTCCCCTGATTGGCATGTATAATTATGACAATATTCACTTTATAATAAAACACTGGTAGTGTATAAACGTAGGCTGTGTATCTATAATCTATATTTATGATGCAACATGAATTAGCGAGCAAAATGGCCTACTCCACTCAACTTAAATTCATCATGTGTTCAGGCTGTCATTATTCCTCTGTGAAGGATACAGCCAAATGTGTGGAGGAGAAAAAGAAGCAGCAGCTGAGAACAGAGAATCAATCCAACTTTGGTCTTGTGGGGCTAATGTCTGTGATTTCCAGACACGCTGTCCTGCACACAGGCGTCATTTTGACAAAAAGAGTGCACATCGTCCTGACACCGATGTTAAGATCGTTTCCAGGAGGACAGCAGCCGCACCTGGAGACAGAAGGGCAGGTGAAACTGTTGACGGGATAGCTTGGCATTCAAAGTTTTAGACTGGTATTTCAGCAGACTGAGAAGGCACAAAAAAGTCTCTGTGTTGCAAATTACAGTAGCTCTCCAAATATTCTCTGTATTTTTTTACAAGGTGAAGCATCCTGACATTTTGTAGAAAGTAAAGTCTGAGAGATAAATTGACTGAATCATAATGAAAAAAATTGTTTGTGAGCCCTTTTCTCCACTCTCAAAATGTGACAAGCGTTTAGCAAACATGACAAAAGACACTGTGACTCAACACATCACGGTATCCATTTAAGCAGTCGTCACTTTCCATTAAAGCAGCCTAAATCTCTTTAGCCTGGCAAACAGACCCACGAGGCCTCGAGCACACAGCTCTCAGGTGAGTCTGAACGTCAAGATCAAAAGAGCTCCCGGGCAGCTTACGGAGATTAAAGAGAGACAGACAGGTGGACAAAAAGGGGAGTCTAGGAGAGTCTGTCGGCCTGTTTAAGGAGGGCATGTGATTTTTTCCAAAACCAGCCAGTCAGGTCTCAGCATCTAACGCTCAGCTCAGACACTACGTGGTAAATTATGGAGAGGGGAAGAGGGCTGAGACAGACATGAAAGGTAATATAAAAACAGAGCAGGAGACAGAGAGCACAGGAGGAACAGTATCACTGCAGACGGCAGCGAAATCACATGTTTGACCACTCTGCTGAGAAAATCCTCAGAGCTGTCGTTATGCTGCAGAGGATGTAGTCATCATCTGTATTTATACAGCGTAGAGGCAGGAAAAGAAGCAAAGCAGATCAAGTAGAGGACAGGTGATGGATGAGGTTCAGCTTTGTGTCACATGTTCAGTTTATTGTTAGTTGTTCCCCTTTGAAATACAGGGGCTTTAAATCATTACCACTTCTATCAACAGTGCAGCAGGCACAATTTTTACAACAGAGCAAGGTAACGGTTTGTTTGTTAGCCAACTTCCCATCAAAGCAGCATCACTGAGGGCAAGTAGACAAACTCCTAAAACATGCACAGTCATCACTACGTCGCTGTGAGAAGTTTACAACATTGCGTACAACTAATCCTCTCCTTATCAAATAAATACTCTATATTTGGGTCAGGAATTATTTATGTCACCACCGTGTTACCGAATGTGGCTTCAGAGTTTTTATCTGCCACAAATTTTAATCCAGCAGCAACAAAATAATTTAAATTATTATTATTTCTCCTGTCATTTCAGATAAGCAACATTCCCCTTCCACCTAAACCTGAAGTCTGCCTTTGATAAGCCAGATGCAATGCAATGTATTAAACTTGAAGTGTGACTTCATCAGTCAGATGTGGCAAATTCAGATTTCTCAGTTCAAGAACAGCCAATTTCAATTTTGGATATTAAGCTTCATTATGTTTTTTGCATGTAGACAGTGAGCTGTAAAAAGCCATTCTAAGTCAAATGCTGAAAACATGAAAGGGGTCAGAACTTAACTGTTTTACAACTCTGTTTTCCAAGAATTTCCCCAAGTGTGGAAAAGCTGCCATAACAAAAGTAAACTATGTTCAGACAGAATATTGTGATAGCTTAACTAGAAACCTGACAAGACCTGAAACCTCCAACACTCTGCAGCTGCGAGGAGCATAAATAAGAATGTGATGGCAACCTCCAGCCTTTACACAAGCACCCACCTACACTATGTTTTCTGACAACAACCAAGACTGTTTCATGAATTTCTCAGCAAAACATAAATTTGCCAGGATTTTCCTTAGTTTAATTATACGAGTAGCCTACAATTCTGAATTTTCTTGACATGTAATTCAGGGCATAATCACCATCAAAATAAGTGCTCAGTTTTAGCCATTATACTGTAAGTTTCAACACAAAAGAAACACAGTAATTACAGTTTGGGTGCAGAAGTGGAATCATATGTTTTTTCTTGAAACCATCACCATCGTCATTATATTCTCATCATGCCCCAGTCTGCAGACATTAGTAAACAAAAAGAGGATTTCCCATGCAGATGCAGATCAATAAAGCATAAGCATCATGATCACACAAGACATAATTTTTCTTGGAAGCTAGCTGCTGATGCCAACAGCTTGCAATTTTCACTAAGAAGCATCCAAACAGACCAAGAGGATTTGAGCTAACTAGCCAGTTGACCTTTGATTTCATAACCATTAGTCAATATCTGCTTTAAGCAACTGATGGCTGATGCATAGAGCAGCTGCACCACATGCACACACATACACACACATGTATGAAGGGCAAAACTGACTGCATGTGACAGCACATTACAACACAAACCCCCACACACATGAAAATATAAACACACCCTCTAGCACATTAAAACGCACACTCATGAGCAAACACACAGACGCACACTCCTCTTTCTCCTCCTCCTGTGGCCAAGATGAAGTAGGTCTCCAGACAGGCTGCTGAGGTAATGGGCCGTACTCGTCTCCTCTCTTGCAGTTTCCTCCTCTCCTCTTTCCTGGTGTGAATGCCAGCCGACACCCAGACTCAAACCGTGACTTCATGTCCTGACTTCACCTCCTCTCAGTCAGTGACACTGCTTTCTTCCATAAATCTCTCATTTTTTGTCTCGCTCAAAAGGAAAAAAAACCAAAAAAAAACTAGGTGATTAACTAGGCCAGCAAATAAAACACATATGTTAGTGATGTCCTGAGCCAAACTAGAGCTGATCTAGGCCCTGATCTAGGCCCTAAGCCATATTCATTTACAAACACTGTTGAGGTGCTGGAACTGCACAGTGAAGTGAACGCACAAAATAATTTAACACCTTCCAACAAAAGAGTGGTTTTACATCCATTTCAGTCACATTTCCCCAGTGAACCACGACCACTTATGTGTTACTATTGTTTGAGACTGCATTTGAACTCCAGTCTTTCATACATGCTAAGTACAAAGAAAGCCTGTCTTAACCTTGTCCACGTTTCCTCCTGCTACAACAGCAACTATAGGACAGCTATGACACCAGGCTTACAATATTATAGGGCAAACAGTGATGATTCAAAGTTGTGAACATGCACTGCTAAGGCAGAAACTACTGGTGTTATGGCGAGTTAACACTGGCTGACAACACTGTCAGCAGCCCACCAGGAGAGACACTGCGCGCTGTTTTAGGATTTCATGACCAAGACATTAACTCTATGTCTTTATCTGGGAGATAAACAAGAATGAATAAGCATATTGGTACAATCCTGATGAACTGCTTCACTAATTTTAACGTAGGCTCACTGTAAGCTACATGCATACTGTCCAAACACAGTGCCCCTAATCAGGAGGGAGAGCAAAAATCATTATCAGGATATGCCTAACACACATGAAATGGCAAATATTTATCCATCAAATATTGTACGTTTTAAACAATGCACATCCCTCAGTAAAATACTTTATTTAGAGACAAATTTGTCAGACCAAGAGCAAGCTCTGATAATGAATGAAGCAGTTTAAGATTATGCCAAACTTTCTTAATTTTTGTTGGACATGAAACAAACTGAATTGTTCAATTAATCATTTTATTAATCACTGAACCATTAACTGTTAGAACAACCCAAAAATCTGTATCTGTTGAGGATGAGGAAAACCCTTCAGGGAAAATGACTGCTGCTTTAAGCCTCGCCACAACACACGCTATATCAACAGCCCTACCATAATCCACCACTGCAGACAGCTGCAGTGTCTACCACATAAGCACTATCCACACTGAGCTGTCTGTCTGTGGCTGCACTCCAGCTTTTCTTCCAAGCTGGTTAAATAGCACAGGTTGCCGATGCCTCTCCAGGGTGTTTCAGAGAGGCAGGCTTATGGGTGGCGGCGGTGCTTTCCATGCCCTTTAAGAGACTCAGACATCATGCCTGCCGGGAATGTAAAATGCCATGGTAATGCCACATTAGTGATTAATACAGTACATCCACTAAAACCAAATGTGATGCATCGGGCTTTCAAATGTTGAGAAATGAATCTGAAGATGATAAAATGCAGTTAGAGAGATGGAGCAGGGAAGGACAGATTATACAGAACACAATCCTCCCCAGTGGGTGACTGGAAGTGGTCTTGTACGGCTCTGCTGGCGCAAGAGCAAGGCAAATCTAGCTATGCAATAATCAGCAACTGAGGAGCTAAGGCCACAGGTTGCATGTAATGGCTAATTGCTGTTGCTGTAAACAGTCAGCACCATTATATTTGCTGTGCTGTTCCAACAAGGCTCTGGTAAGAGGAATAGACGAGTGGATAATTAGTGTCTGATACAGAGCTCAGGGTCTGGCTGCTATCAGGTTTCACATTAAGGCAGAGAGTGTGATAGGGTCCTTCTTGGTCTGCAGTGCTCCAGGGGTCTTTATATATCTAACTGAGGCATGCAGTGAGTGCAGGGCCAGATGCACTGAGATGATTCACCCTGGCATACACTGATGTGGCTTGTCAGTGTGATCAATCAGCGTTTAATCATGGCTGTAATCACACGCGGCAAAAACAAAAACGGGCAAGGAGGGTGTCCACTCATTCCTGCACACATGACACATCATCACACCTTCTTAAGGGAGGCTGGGCGCTATGTTTAAAACCAAAATTGTGATATTTTACCACAGGAAAATACAACAAGTGAAGTGATAAAACATCTGGGTCCTGACTCATCTCAAGACCAATTTAGTTAATAGATTGCAAGTTAAACCACAGTCACTGTCATTAAATATGACATTTGATATCAGCTCCCTCCTCTTGAAGGTCAATGTTTTATTACATCAAAGTGTATTTAATTTTTTTTATGATGTTAGCAGAGGTGGTCTTTTTTTCTGGTGAGGTGACCCATTAAAAACTGGGAGAAGGACTATTTTTATATATCAATATATCATAATATTGTAAATGCAGAGCTGGGTAATACTTATTTGATCCATGATCTTTTTTACAACATGCGATCAAAAAGTTTTGAGACTGTTCCTGTTGCAAACACACGGAGCATGGCACGGTAACGCAAATGCAGCAGCTGTAAGCAATATCATTCATGAATCAGTATTCTACTTAATGTTACAAGATGAATATCAGGACCTTTGTTACATGTTTTTATGGCCACTTGCAGGTGTGAATTTACAATTTAACTATAGCCTGTTTTCTTCAACATTTGTGGGGTTATGCACGGGGAATTAGTCCCCATATTCAAGCTGAAGGATCGCCGTTTTGACACAACAGAGGAGACCCAGTGCGAGTCGCAGATGGTGCTTGACGTACTTACAAAACGGGACTTCCAGAGAGCGTTTGAAGCGTGACAGCACTGGGAGCAGTGTACTACTTCAAAGGGGATGGCAGCCAAATTTAAATCATTTACGGTTTTTGCTTTGCTTGGCACAGACTCTTTTTTATCGTATCTCATATGTATTCTTTGGGTTTATGTATGGCTGCTTGTGTTTAGACAACATTTAACATCAGAGAAGTTTAGCTCCTTTTATTAGATGAAGAAAAGTTTAGTAGAAACTGTATATCTCCTAGGTTGAGGTGGTATTTGTACTAAAACTCAGTTATCAAATCAACACAAGCATGAGCATCCATTAGATGTAGTTATTAAAGAACTGTGACCATGCTCTGCACTGAGCTGGATATTTTACAGCTGAAAAATACTGCTGTCAGTGCTCTTTGGTGGCCAAACTATTGACAGTGACACCATTACATAACCTACCTCAAACATATCACAGACATTTCTGTAATGCAATTTCTTGTTAGTTTCCCGCTTTAAACAGAATTTTGCAAAATGATAATCAATTTGATCATGTCATTGTGGTATGATTTAGGTTAAAAAAGATAAAATTATGTTCCAGTCCTCTCACATTTTTAAATAAAGTAAAATATTTCAGTTGGCTTTCACGACACAAACTCTGGATTTTCTGGATTTTTCCTGCCAGCTCCACAACTTTCTCACTGATCACACCTTAACAAACTGGGATTGAGCTGTACTCTGACCACTCAAGAATGTCTAAACAGGGTGAAAGCAGGCTTTTGTATCGTTTCTCTCCTTCTGCCTGAATGGGAGAAATGCTGAATTTGGCTCGAGATCTGCCCTCCTTTTCTGGCATCCTTTGAAAAAAAAAGTGTACCAAAGTGCCTATTTAGGAGGATGAATTGTGTCATGTGGGTTGCAGACGTGCTCTCGTGTGAGCATAAATTAACTAGATGAGCAGTCTGCACATCTGAGGAGATACACATAATACATGCATATAGGTGGAAATGCACACGCTGATGCCATTTTTCCCTTTTGTGCAGCGCTCTGCTCCAGTTACATCAGTCACATCACACTGTGTCCCATGTCCCCACAATCCCCCCTACGGTCATTCATCACAATGTCACTCAAACACTGACTCGGGTCCCCGGAGTGTCATGGTTATGTCGTCCCTCTGTGCGTGTACGTGTGTGTCATGTATGCGTATATTTTTGCGTGTCTGTGCATGCATTTGTGTGAATGCATGTGTCTGAGTGCATCCATGCATGTATTTTTCTATTTTTAGGGACGTGGTGCTTTTTGTTTTGTTTTGTTTTGTGGGTTTTTTTCTTCCCTCTCTCAGAGGGCGCCGGAGATATGAAGGTGTGTTGCTGCAGTGACAGAGAGGGAAGAGACAGAGCGAGTCTAGAGAAAGAGAGCGAGAGAGAAGTGGGAAGAAGTCAGGAGGAGCTCAGCAGCAGCAGCAGCAGCAACAGGCAGAGGGCAAAGAGGATGACAGTGCCTTCTAGTAGCCTCTCTGTCAACATGATTATCTTTGAACCCAGCTGGAGGTCAAAGGCGTGTCAGACTACATGCAAGATGGTTACTAAGGGGAGTCAAACAGACACTCAGTGGGGGCTACATGGGAAGGCGGAGGCAGAGCCAAGCCAGCTTTGCATTCACTCCCTGAAGATTCAACAGTGAAATTATGAAAATCACATGTTCTCCTGGCAGAAACGAGCAGGGAGCTGCTCACTTGTAGCTTTGCCGCGGCTCACTGCAATATGGATCAGAGTTCTGGGGGGAGAGGCATCCGTCTGAAGGCATGAATAGAAAATCACTACAGCCGACATGTGATCCACCATTGTTGTTTTTCCAATTAGCATCTGCGCTGCTGAGCATCTCTCAGGTTGAAACATGAAGGTGTCAATCTAACAGTAACACAAACACACACACACAGATCTTGAAGCTTTAACGTCTAAAGATTACACACAGCTGAGGTGCAATAGTGCCACTGATGTGCTCCGCTAATGACACAGAGTTGGCTCTGTACAAAATGAAGAGCTCATCAAAGCACATCAGATCCCAGAGTTCGCGTTGTGCATGCATCACTGGTCAGTTTTTGAGGCCGACAAACAAAAAGAACATCTCGTTAATGCAAATCTGTATCAGCTGCAATCTGCAGACAAGCTTTAAATAGAAAGCCAGGCTGATGCCCATTACGTGACCCTGTGCCATGATACATACCGTACATAATAACTCCATAGCTCCATAGACCAATGTAATTGAAGGAAAACTGAGTGCGGCTGTGTTTAAGAAACCCGAATGTAGTTTTCTACTGTATCAGGAAGCCACTGGTTTCCACTCATTACTGTGCAATATTAAAGTCTACTGGTATAATCATACAGCTTCCTCAAGTTGTGTTATCTGCCACAGAGTCAAGCCTGCAATATATTTTTGTCATAGTTGGGATTTTTCTATTTTGGATTCAGCTCCAGTTCTCTAAAATACCTGGATTCAATAAGCTCTGGCTAAAGCTAAGATGATTACTCCAATAATCAATCAACAGATATAATTATCATACATAATGTCAGTCAGACTTAACATTTCACAGACTATACGATTAATAAATTAATCTAAAAAATGCAACTCACTGAAATCGTTTTAATTTAACTATGACATGAATTGCTCAGGTTGCCACACCAATCCACTGCAACCATGGACGCAGTGGCACTAAGAATTCAACAGCCTGCCTTTACTGAACAGATGTAAGCAAGAGTAGAAACCAAATGTTGTGCTAATATTACTGCAGAAACAGTATATTGAATCAGTGCATCTCTTGATCATGTCGTGTCCATTTCAGGTGTTTTTTCCAGTATTTGAGTTAAAGTAGCTGATGAAAAATAAGGTGTGAAAAAAGTAATTTAATGTATAGATTCTGCTAATTTCATCTGTTGCTTGGTTGTTGTTGTTTCTGTCTCAGCTGAAAAAATGTGTTGATTACAAATTTAATCTTTGAGTTTGAGTTAGTTATAACGTTTGTTGCTTGTGAATGTTTACAGCTAAACCCATTTAGATTCAAGATGGGATTTGATAAGATTCAGATTCAATAAAAAGCCATTAAAACCCCCAACCCTAGTCATGGTCTTTTCAAAGTCAATCTGCATTTAAACTGCATTACTAAGCAACAACAGTGAAACATCAACAAAGCCAATGCAGACTTGGTGTTGATTGATTGATTACATAACTCAAGAGTATGCCAACAATCTTTAACAGCAGGATAAATACATCCTTAACCCTGAAATTATGCATCATGCATTTAAAAGCGGTCTGCAGAAATGTTGTGTATACATGATTTGTGGTAACACTCTGGTATGGCCCTTTAAAATACACTTTCCAGAGGCATCTTTTTGACATCCTATTTGTTGATGTGACGGAGAAGATCAATAAAAAAAACTTGGTTGTGGTATTAAAGCTTCCCTTTCCTAACATTCACATATTGTATGCAGTGTGCTGTTCACCTATTCACTGGTGGACTTAATTAACAATCAGTATGAGAGAGTCCAAGTATTCAACAAGTGGGTGTTCAGAATATCTTGTTTTAGTGTCAAAATCAACTTCGTGCCAGAGCTTGCTCGCTTTGATCTGCCAAAAAAGTGGAGTATTTGTTGAAAACATAAAGGCCTTAAGATGATCAGAATTTCAATTTAAGCAGTGCAACATGATACTCTGCATGTCAATAACACAACACCACAACAACTGGCTCTGGTCAACATCCTTTTTGACACTGAACAAACAAAACAACAGGCTGCTACACTCAACAACAAGCCAAATTAGAGGTAGAAATCAACACTAGCAACCATCCAAATAATGCCACAAATGTTAGGCTGTTTTTCGGTCCAATCAGACAAACCAGCAGGTACGCAAACATCCTTTAAATGTTCTGATTTGTAGTAGAAAAGAAAGAAAACTACTTGGCTGCAGAAATAAACAAAACTAGCAGAGGGATTTGGGGGAATTTACTATTCACTGTGGCCCAAGACAAAACAATTACCTTCCTTCAGTGACTAAAATACTACACACCTGTTGCAGTACTCTATGTGCCAGTAAGCACAATGTTATTATGTGAAGGCTGACAACAACAAGGCATCAGCAGAGAGTACATTTGCAGAACAAAGCTCAAGAGTCAACCTGTGCAGCCGAACACCAAAGTCCCAAGGAGAAAGCACAGCAGGAGACTCCCAGCGCAGCAGCGTGGGAGGGAAAGAGCAGCTATCAGCATTCATCAAGTCATTTTACTGGCCAAAGAAAAAAAATAAAAACATCTCTGGAAACTTGCAAGACTCAGAACACGCAACCAAAACACCTCAGTACCACAGTCCTTTAAGGGCTGCAGGGCAGCAAAGATGCTCTGACCCCAACTGATCCCAGAACAGAGCTGACATTTAAAAGAAGGCATCAGTGGACTCACGGTTTTGAAGTCGCTGGGGCTGCACTCCTGGCCTTGGTAGCGGCAGTAGAGCATCATCTCTCTCAGGTCGTGGCCGACCCTCTCGATGAACTCCTTCATGCTGAACGGCGTGGGCTTGTATTTGGTGAAGTTGGCTTTTTCCTGCAGGGAAGCCAACACGTCGGGCTCAGCCAGGTGCGCTTGGGGGATTTTCAGGTGCACATCCAGCAGTGCCATTAGCTCTCCAGCGTGGTACAGATCGTTGCGCGTGAGGCGGCTGAAGCGGTACGCGTTGAGGTTACAAATGGTCACAGCAGGGAAGACCAGGCTGCTCGACACCACGGCATCCACGCTGGTCACGTGAGGGTAGGAGAGGAAATAGGCCAGGCGTTCAGCGCTCTCCAGGGCTAACAGTCCCAGGCAGGCCAGCAGAGCCGCAGCCCAGAGTAAGCGGCGCACGCTGGGCTGACCATAAGGGAAGACGTAGCGCAGGCCGTGCAGCGTGCTGGTGTGAGCAAAGGCCTGCCAGGAGGTAGGGTGCAGGCTGGAGCTCTCCTGGCTCCCCTGACTGCCACAGCTCTCCTTCAGATCCATCATCAGCCCTCCAGCTCCTCAGCCAGGGAGCCCCTGGTGCACTCACACCTGCACAGACAGCAAGAAAACGTCAATAAAAGACTTAGATTCTCATCCCATAATAATATCGACTGTGCTAATAAGACAAAAGAAGAAAGAGAGAAGAGAGGAGAGGAAGATAGCAATGCAAAAGACAAGGAGGAAAGTAGAAGACAGAGGCAGAGACCTGCAGCAAACACTCATAGGAAACATAAAGACAGAAAAACGAGCACATTAAAAGCCAAGCAACAAATGAGAAAGAAGAGGAAGTAGACATAAGAAGGCAAAGATCTCCACAATCCAAATAACTACTACGGAGAGTAAGAGACAGAGGATAAAGATGCTCCCTTAGGGCATCCCTCTCCTCTCCACCTCCACTCTCAATCACTCCCTTGAGCTTAGAGTTACTGAGGCTGCCAGCAGCTCCTACTACACCCCCGACACACACATACTCACTCAACACACACGCTCTCCCCAAATTCCAAACTGACCCCCACCCTCCCACCTCCTCCGCCACCTCCCCTCCATACTCTGTCGCCCTGTGTGACTGCTCGATTTTCATTGACAAAAATCCCAGAGGTAAGTCCTCTGTGACACCCGGAGCGAGAGGTGAGAGTCACTTAAGCCGCAAGCCAATCAAAGCTGCCTCTGTGTGTTTAACGTCCCGACTCATCTCCATTCAAAAACACACACACTCACGCAGCTGTAACTATCTCGTGCATGAGTGTGCATTAAGATTGACACACACACACACACAAAGAAAATACATCCAGGTTTCTCGGGATCTCCTGTGCCCCCAACTAATGACAAGCCTAAGCACCTCTCTCGTTCAGCCTAGCGAGAAGACATCCAGCCGGCACGAGTGTGTGTGAGTCTGAGAGTGTGTGTTTGTGCGTGTGTGTGTGAGAGAGAGAGAGAGACAGCGGCAGAGAGAGAGAGAGAGGGAGAGGGGAAGAGAGAGAAGGAGAGCTGTTGATGATCAGAGCCGCTGGTTAGTCTCGCATGCCGATCCAAACTCCTCCCGTTTTCCTCTTCTTCTGGCCAGATACATCCGCTTTCCCTCCTCTTCCCAGCTCATCTGTGGCGGCGGCGAACAACAGCGGAGCCGGGAGAGACGGGAGGCGCACACACCAACACACATGCTCGCACAGAGTGAGAGAGAGTGAGTAGCGGGGAGAGAGAGGAAAGGGGGGAGAAAGAGGAGGGAAGACGACGCTCTCCTCGCTTGCTCTCTCCACAGCCAAGTCTCTTATTCAATATGTTTCCTCCTCCTCCTTCTCCTCCTCCAACACCACCACCTTCACTCATTTGTCTTTCAGCCTTTCATATTTCCATATCTTGTCACCACAAACAGAGTGATGGATGGATGCAAAACGGGAGGCTGTCAGAGGTACAGATAGTACAGGGGAAAACAGTGGTGGCAGCTTGGTCGAGGAGGGGGGGTGTATGTCATGGGAAGTGAAGCAGAAGTGGAGACGGAGGAGTAAAGGCAGAGAGATGTAGGTTGAGGGGAGGGATGAGGACAAAAATAAGATAGGAAAACTAAAAAAAGAGTGAGCCAGCGAGGAAGTGTGGTCACACGAGTTACAATGTCACATGCACGGACGTAAAGGGAATAATAACACACAGAGTGCGAGTGTCACGTGTATAAAACACTGAAATTGTGAGCCCTGTATCTGTAATTGAGGGCATTTTATCTTTGCGAGTAGCTGTGTGTTTATCAATCAAGACAGAGAGAAAACAGCCAGTACGTGAAAATATATGAGGAGACAGGAGGAATAGAGCTGTGACAAGAAAATAAAAGAAGGTGTGAGAGTGTTGAAAGGTGGTAAGAGAGAAAATAAATCAGGTTTTGTGAGGATTTGGACTGAATGGAAACAGGCAGGTTGTCAACCTGATCCTAGAAAGTCACCTCATCATTTTCAGCAAACAGAAGTTAAAAGCTTGCTGAATTACAATAAGGCAGATATCAAATAATATACCACAGAATAATGGTGGATTTTCTGGCTGATACCAACACGGGTACTTGACAGTTTTAAAAGAATCAGATAACAATGTATTGGCCACGTAAGCACACATACATGTGAGAAACATGAGACTGGCAGCAAATAAAGAAGGAAATTGGAAAATGAATATCAGAGAAACATTTAGTATTTAACTTTATGTGAGTGTGTATTAAAGGTAAGACTCAAATGCAGCTTACAAAACTAAAAAAAAAAGAAGATATAACTATACAATACGATAACACTTATGATACAATACAATACTAATTTTGGTAAATATTAAATGAATTGGTGTGCAGTGTGGGTAAGCCTTAAGAACATTTAATTAATTTTTGATTACTTATATTAACTTCTCTTTCCATGAATAATTCATCTTTACAACAAGAAAGTTTTGTCTAACCATTATTTATGTCAACAAATTTAAATTTAATTTTTAAAAAAGCCTTTTTAAAACCAGTTAATTACCGTTTTTGTGCAGAGATTTACTTATTTGCAACCAAAGGTAAAAATAGGTGAAAGTAGGCCAATTACGTTATAGGGGGGAAAGTAGCGGTAAAAGACTCATCATTACCATAATCAGCAACACTAATTGACACTACACCTGCCATGCTGGCAACTACACTAACTCCCATCTTCTGTCAAAGCTTGTTTCAGTCCTCTGGTTACATGTCATGCTAATATGCCAATTACACAATCATGTATCTGAACAGGCAAAACACCTGAGAGAAACCCTCTGCAATAAGCAGGAGGACACACAGCAGATACCTGAAAGCAAGCAGCCAATCTTGGTGGTAGTAAATTTAGAAAATAAATAGCTTTATGTACTGCACATTGTTTCAGACTAAATAAAAAATTCAAGATTGCTTTTGGGAAAATACAAACATGCTGTTGGCCAAGACTCTCATTTTATAGAATTATTGGGCAATTACCGTACACCTCTAATAAAGTGATTAAAAAGTAATGGGCAGCCAAAATGAAAGAGGCAGTCCTATAAAATATGCTTTAATATCATTAGAATAAAAAAAACTTCATTACCTAAGTTTAAGGAGTCCAGGGTTTAATTAAGTTGCTTTAAATACATAATGCTACATCTGTTTAAAGATGCAAGGATCAGTTCGATTAATCGATTACTCGTTTTTCAACCACATATGCAAAAGAAATGCTGTTTTTAGATCCTGAAAGTATCAGCCCCTGTATACATATCATGGACAATATTGGAATATTTTGAGTGGGGTTTTTTTTCTTTTCTTTTTTTTTGGTCGTGAGTGAAATAAAACAAGCCACAAGCCACCTGAGCTTGGACTTGGAGAGGGTCATTTTTCACTCCTGACATTTTATTGAATACACAATTAGTCAACTTAACGAGAAAATAAGAGGCATATTAATCTAGAATAAAATAATCGTTAGTTGCAGCCCTACATCTATTTCCTGCTTGTAAATTGGTCAGTCATTATACATTAGGTTAATTCTTCCACCGAGCTTTTGTTAATGTTAGCTAACATCGTCCTTGCTAAGCATTTTACCCTTATATGCTGATTATCACGCATTAATAATTAACTGTGGTTACGCTAAATACTTTTTTTGTACGGCATTCTATAAAGACGATATTTCAATAATCATAATGCGTTTTAACTCGGTAAAAAGAAAAATATGTGGTTGTTTTGTATGTTAGCTTGTTTTGTATGTTAGCTCACCCTTAATCGGTCCGAATTTCAAAGTTTGGCGGCCGCCGAGCTCCTTGTTTTAAACCCTCTCCTCATCTTCTTTCAAATAAAAAATAATAATCCTTTAATCGTGTACTGTTCTGTTGGGAGTAATGTGGCGTTGGAAAATAAACCATATTTAAGCAGTCTTTTCAGGGCTTGTGTGCTTCACCGTCGTCCGTGTCCATAGGTGTCCGGTAAACCCCGAAATGACTGTAAACAATCAAGATGGCGGCCGGATGTGGCGCACTTTAGCTGTCGTTGTTTGTCAGGAGAAAAAAGACAAAATAATACCATCATGTAATCCAGTTAAAAGATATATATTGATAATAAATGTCTATTTATATGAAAAATATTAGATTAGATTTGTTTTATGTTTACTTTTTATTTTTATTTTGGAACATTAACAGTCTTGAACAGGTAAAGGAGGTTTCCCTTTAGAATATAGATGTTACCCAGTGAGAATATTTTCACCTGAGCTGGTTGGTTTCTTTTTATCTGCTTATTGCCTCAACTTAATATACCTGAACATGTCTTCCAAATGTTAATGTTATAGTTGTAGAACAACCAGTGTGTTTGGGTAGTATCTATCTCATTGTTAAGAAAAATAATAAGACTCCAATGCAATCATCAGTGCAACAGTCTCTAATGTAAAAACAATGGTTATGAGAGGCACCAAGTAGAACTAGATCTGTGGCAGTTAATGGACCTGTAACAGAAACATTTTCATACCTTTCCCAATAAAACTCACATTTTTGTTGTCAAGAACATCACTTCACAAAATTCATTGGAAGTTCAGGACTAAGAACGCTGAAATTTCCTTCAATTATTGTTTTATCATTGATATTAGATAGATTAGATTCACCCTTATTGCATATATATATATATATATATATATATATATATATATATATATATATACATATGCTGGCTAATAGTATTATGTGCATCTTGGGGTATCTGTACATCTCTATGCACTTGCAAACTAAGTTCAGCAATTTGCAACAACACAGAAACACTAATTAAAAGTAAAGAATGACTGAAGTTGAAAGATACAGTATTGTGTTTTTATCTCTCTCTCAAGTACACACATACACACTGCCTACACCCACACACACTGTCAGTCGATCACACAGTCTTTCTCCCAAATGAAATTTGCTGTGGTCTCAGACAGCTGCAGGGTTTGCTGGTTTCTTAACAACTTAATTAAGCAAATCTCCCCTTTTCCCACCGAGGTAATGAGCGTAGTTTTACAGGGATTAAACAGTCTCCAGGGTTGAAAATAAGGCTTTATGCTTTAGCAATCTTATCTGGCTTTATCCATCCAACCAACTTTCCATCCACAAGATTATTAAGGCGGGAGTCTTGTTAGCCTTGCCAGCCTTGCCATATTCTTCTCTTTTTAATTTGCAAGGTATTAATGCTAAAAAGGCTTAGTGCAACATTATTAAATATGAGACTGAGTTTGTTCTTTCTGTCACTGGGTACAGGCATAAATTTCCATTCTTGACTTGGATTAATGTGGATAGCTCATGTTTATTCATTCAGTTTAAAGGTGTCACAGCAAAGGTTTACATATAGATAGGTGACAAGTTAAAGGAAAACCAACGTTAAGTATCACTGTAATGCTGCTGAGAGCCTTAGGAAACTCTACTGAATGGATGAACACCATTATGACACATGATATACAACCATTTGTTATTTTGACGACGGGCTGTCCAATGTATTTTCATGCTTTCACATCAAACCAAGCAGTGACCTTTCCTACCCTAAATGGAACCACTTGCATATTCCTCAACTCATTTATTCAGGTTTTCCCTTTAATGTGTCATCCGTCTGAATTTAAGTAGTATGTAAATATATGCACTGTATTATATGGACAGTATAGAATGCATTAAAGAAGCTAGTGTGCAGTGAAACCTATTTTCACTGTGTTTTTAAACCTTTTTCTTCTAACTTTGAGGTTCAAAATTCATTCTTGACCTTGGAAACGGCTGTTGCCAAAGCAAAATCAATTCAAGGTCCTTTTATTAGCAAATGTGGTGTAACATCATGGAACTGTAGATAAACATTTACATTTTTTTCTTTTACTTTGGAGACCTACTGTAGATATTAAACACATAGATCATACAGGTATTGAATTTTCCAGAACATGGGGCAAGCCATTGCCCGAATGGCTGGACCACATACCATATGTGCACAAGCCCTGAGCAGCTGGTCTCCAGCTCGCCTCCCAGCCAGACGGACCCTTCACTGTATATCTTTCCCCTACTCTTTCCCCTCATTTCCTGTCTCTCTCCACTGTCGCTATCAACCAGTGTTTCCTCTAGGTTGACTGTTTAATGAACTTGCATGGTTTAAGCTTCATGTTTAAATGCATTTCTCTGGCTTTTAATCCAACCTTGCCAGAGCCCAATAAGACAGCCAGTGAAAAGTTTCTTGCTTGCTTGAGCAGGCCTTAGCGCTATACTGTAACAAACTTAAAGCGCATTTTACTCTTTCAATGTGAAGTTTGGCTGCCATTTTTTTTCCAATTTTGCAACCATTGTGAGTCATCAACTATTCACCTAAGACATTAAAAAGGATGGCCGTTGGATATTTCAGGCCTCTCTACCCAAATCTCAGAGAGTTAACTGTACTTTACATCAGAGATGAGAAAGTTCTCTTTCCTCCTGGGACTCTAAACCAGAGTAAACCACAGATAAGGATCCTTTTTAAAAAATCTTTTGGGGATTTTTTTGGGGAGGTAGGTAGGCACTTCTTATACTATATGCATGATGAGACTGAAAGAGTAATTACGCTTCTCAACTATCTTAATGGATTATGAAAAATAATAAGCTCTTACCAGGAGATAATTAGGATGTGTAAGTACCAGACTTTGCAAGACTGGGCACAGTTGATTATTACCTCTGGCAAGAGGCGATTGAAGTTGAAGGGCAAATTATTCCAGAATGTGAGCAATAGCATGAAGACTTACTGGAACTGAGCCCCCACCCCCCCACCCCCTTTGTGAAGGTCTTAATTGGTAGATGTGCAGATAAGGGAAGGAGCAACCCCCTCTGCACACACACATATAAAGATAGACCGTTTCAAAGAGCCTTGTTCTGGTCAAATTAAGTTCCCCTCCAATTAGGAGTTTTATCATCAGGACTCTTAACTGGGTGTTGGATGTCTGTGTGCTCTCATTAACTCATGAACTTGACTAATGATGTCCACTAGGACCTGAACTGCTAGGGAGGGTGTTAAATGCTACCCCCTGCTGGTATTAGGGAGTACTATGTAGATGAACTGCATCTACAGCAGGGGCTCCTAACTTTTTTTGGCTTCGTCCACTTGTGACCCCTCAGTCAGATAATGGCCCAAGTGTGGATGTCAGTTGTGAGCAGTTTAATTTAAGAGTGATTTTTCCCTCTGAATGATTTTTAGAGGCTTGAAGAAATGAGAGTGTCCAGTCTTTCTGAAGAAAGTAGCTACAATTAAAGACATTTTTGAAAGAAATTAACAGAAATTTATGTGACAAGAGTAACAAATTTCCTTAATGTTAATATCTCATGGAGTGGTTCCCAAACTGAGCATTGGGGCCACCTAAGTCTATCTCTTCAGACATTTATCTCATCTTCATATCTTTTCTGTCAGTTACTGTAGGTCTGTAGGTCTCTAAAGAGCAGTCAAGTAATACAAATAATACAGGAATTATCACCCTTTGGTTTTGCTGGTAACAAATACAACCTGTGACACTGGGTTGTGAGTATACACAGTACCATTTTAGAGGGTCACAAGTCAAAAAAAGTTGTGAATCACTGATTTAAAGAGTCCTTAAGATTTACCTCTGGACACTTTGTGGAGTCCCGAATCCCTGGTTGGGGAACTAGTGATCTACTCTACACATTTTTTTGCAGTTCGGCTTCTGTACTTTAGTATAGTGGTCCTGAAATTAGTCAGTGGCTGTGAGGTTAAAATACTGACTTTCAGCTTAAAACTGAAAGATGCTCATACCCACACTGGGTGAACACACACTTAAATCCCCACTCTATTCATCTTGTATAGATGTAAACACCCTTAAACTTAAAAGCTTAGTTAAATGAAATTACAATAACCCCATATTTTCTCATTTACCTCTGGTGAAATTCTAGCCAGAAAGAGTAGTTTTGGTTTCCCTTGTCCAGGTTTTGAAGTTTCTGCTACCACCCACTAACAACATCTCTTTCCAGAAATGGTGTCCTGGTTACTCTGGAAAATCCCTTCATTCATCTTCAGTGTAAAGTAGCTTCAGTGGAAACTGTTCACAGTGATGAGTGTGGATTATCCACAGTCACCAGGAAAGTGTTTTTGGAAGGACATGTTGCTGCCAACTTGTTACTTGTCACAGTATCTAGTGTTTTCACTAGATAGTGAGGGATGGGTAAGAAATTATTTTGGTGAACTAACCCTTTAAAGTCGTTCAAGTCAATATTATTAACTGTGTAGCACTTCACATGCACTTTGCCCAAGTTCTGAAGCAGTAGAGGAGAACAGGCTTACACTTTCTACGCTGTTATGAATGTAAACTCCCTGAAATTTAAGCTAAAAGTCAGCACTTTAGCCTCACAGTCACTGTCTAATTTAAGATCAATTGTGCAGAAGTTGTGAGCCAAAACAGCAGAAAATATGTTAGTACTCAAATACTTACAGAGTGTACTGTAAACTGTACTTATTTCAGCCACACAGCAAAGAGGAGAGAACAAGAAAATATTTAGGATGACTGCAAACGCACCCTGTTTCATCATCCCCATTCTCTCTCTTCTGAACATAAACCAGAAAATATGAGCAGCTGCATCATGCACAAAATGACAAAGAGGCTGAGGATTAACCTGAATCTGTTACAGTGTTTGTGAGGCAGGGGTAGTGGAGGAGTCTGGATCTGGGGCTCAGATCCTATTGGGAAAGCCTCCATAAGAGCCTGTTAGTCACAGTGCGACTCCACCCTGATTCAGGCAGCAGGGCTGGGTAAACACTTTTTTCGGTCAAGCCAAAACCACATGGGACTCTGAGACTACCTCCCTGCAAAATCCCTGCACGAGAATCTAAGATACACCTCTTAATACACTGCAACAGACTGGGCCACAGTTTACCTCAGATAAACAGACAACTGAGGAAAGGGAGCACAAGGACAAAAACTGACAAGAAAATGCAGCAGACAAAGAAGCCTCACCTCACCTCACTCGCATTTTGCATAATTAGCAAATCAATGCAGTGTAGATTAGTCTTCCATTTCAAGGTCACAGAAACAAGTGCAACAATGGATAAGAATGTAGAGAAAAGTGAGGGGATTGCATCCCTAATAGACACACACAATCTCAGATTAATTATAGTCTTTATGTGAGTATAAGACGTGGAGCTGAAATCAAACAGGGCTGATTTCTGGAGCTTTGTAATTAATTAATGAGCACGTGTTGGCTTCGAGTGACTGCTTCTCCTAACACATCAACCATCAATGATGCATAGCGACGACAGTAATAGCAAATTAACTCAAGAATATTCCATCTCTGGTATTTATGAACGGGGTGATGAACACAGGTGACATACAGTACACATTTTCACAAGTTCTTCAGCGGTCGGACAATTATGATTTTTAAAGGAGGAGGTGTCAGGAAAAGAAAGGGCAGTCGTGAAATAACTCCGGTCAGTGGAGACAGTCTGTTCAGTCTGTTGTGTTTGCTGATGTAAAGTTACATCAAAAGCTGTAGGTGTCCTCAGGTAACTCTCCCAGGAGTTCATCCAGGTCATCATCTGTACAACAGACAGAGCAGACACAGGTTCATGGATATATTTTAATCCCTGTAAGTTTGTTTAAGACATTGAGGCCTTTATTGGACAGAACAGAGGTAGATAGGAAATGAGAGGAGAGAGAGGTCAGTGGCTGGACATGAACTGGGGATGTTGCCGTTAACGTGGTTTGCACCTTAATCATTTGCTTGTTTATTTAGATATTGCGTGTTGCGTGTTTTCACTGAATGATAAATGATTCATCCACTTTGTAAATCACTATAAAATACAACAAAATCACTATTAGGAGCCAGACAGCAGAGACACAGCCTCTGTTGTTGGTCCATATTTTCAGATTTTTAATTAATGTCCAGCCTAGTATACTGACTCTTAGCATGTTAGCTAACATTACTATGTTTTCTATTCATTTAAAAGAGTAGCTGAGGATGTCAGTGGTATTCTGTTATGATTTGTTTGACTAGATAACCTGATTTTTTGCACTTTATTTAATTAATTTTTATTTTTTAATATGCTCTCTGAGCATGTAATTAAATTTGATTCGTAAAAATACAACCTCAGGCTCTGCTACCTTGTATTGTGAATCATCACCATCACATTTTACTGACTGAATAATTAAAAGAAATTAATAGATGAAATCAAGATGAAAACAGTGGTGAGTTGCGGCTCTAGTGCAGAACAATCAGAACTGTTCTGCTACAGTTAGACTGGATTTGGGGGCAAGAGAGTCAAATGTTAATGCCTCAAAATGTTACCGGACAGTGTTTTGGTTTTATTCAGAAAAAAATCTCACAGAGCCTGACACTCAGGATGTGACTAAAATTAATCTCTTCCTCCTTCTCCTTCTCTCTCTCTCTCACCAGAAGTATTATTACATACAATACGAGGGGACCCACCTGCATCCCAGCCTGAGTCCTGTGGTGCTGACTTCCCAGTAGGCTCTTGTGGTCCTGTGTTCACTGGGGCTTGAGGGTTTTTACCTCCCTCTGTGGATCTTTCACCCTCTTGTCCCTCATCATCCTCCTCGTCAAACACCAGATGCATCCGAGACACCGGCTCCCGGAGGATGGCAGGAGACGGAGCGGGTGACTGCAACATCGGCTCCTGGATATGAAAAAAAAAAAAAAACATTTAGAGGGGACAGCTGACAGGTTGACAGCCCATTTCTGGATTTTCTGGATGACAGATTTTAATATTTGTTGGAGCACAACTGTGCTATTTTTTGTTTCCCAGCTGACAAGTGTGGCGCTCACCAGGTTGAAGGGCAGGAGCTGAGTGGAGGACAAGCTGACTCCATCAGGGGCGTAGATCCTCAGCAGGTTGTTGGGCGTCACGTTCAGGTAATGGTTACGATGGGAGGGGGAAAACACGCCGACCTGTCCACGGAGCAAGCAGAGACAAAGGATTAAATAAACCCAGGTCTGTAACAATCGTTTAGGTGAACCTAAAACACTAAACTGAGTGAAATTGAAGTGATGGTGGCGTGAGTAAGTTTTACTTGTTTGAGCAGCAGCACGGCTCCGACCTTCAGCTCCTCCGCTCTGTCCTCCAGGAGACGGCGGTGCACAGTTCCCTGAATCTCCCCTTCAGTCAGATATATTAAGAATAACAGGGCAATGACAACAAATAACTAATCAATATTTTTATATTAACGATGAAAAAATGACAAGATGCAATGTGAAAGGTCAGGCTCGCAGTGACAAACCCACAGACTCCGAAGTTTCCCTCAGGGGGTTATTCTTCTTGAGCTAAGTAAACTAGCCTAACGTTTAACAGCAGGTCTGGATGTTTGTATCACAGTTTACACTCCTATTAATTATGTTTTTTCAGAATAATCGTTGAGTCTATTCAGTGTCAGAAAATGCCTATCACCAGCTGTCCAAAGCCTCCAAAATTTTCAATTTACAATTATATGAACCAGAGAAAATCAGCAAAGGAAACAAGAAAATATTTGGCTCTGTGCATTCGCGCTCAACAAACGACTTAGATGATTAAATAAATATCAAAATGGTTGTCAGTTGATTTCATGTTACTCAACTAAGCTGCTGATCTTTTTTTAGCACTAGTATATAGTCAACATGGGCTGTCAGCGGCTCCTCAGATAACTGCCTGCTGGAGAGAAAGCTGCAAACCTTTCAGCAGGTGGGAGGCACATTACTGACAGAACGGTCCCTCGTGGTGTCAGAAGCACTTAATACCCACCCACCGCTGATGCCAATCTACCGCAATTGAATCACTAATAAGCACTTAAGTCCGTTGTTGAGTACAACATCCACTCCTGAGCGTTGATAATCAGTATACCCCATGCGGCCGCTCTCTGGGGGCCATGGCAACCAGCTAAGCTTAGAGGTGGATCAGACAAAACAAGGGTGAAGCCTCAAGACAGAAGAAAGAAAGAGGCTTGATGCTGCAGAGGTAAGACAGATGGGAACTGGACTGGATCTATGTTGTATATAAATATCTATGTGTGTGTGTGTGTGTGTGTGTGTGTGTGTGTGTGTGTGTGTGTGTGTGTGAAATCTAGCATGTTACAATGGCTGAACTCTGCTCTCGCACCATGTGGAGCTCAATCAGGCGATTTCTCCAAGAGCAAATGTCAAATGTGAAGCAAACAGCTCACAGCTTCTCCTCCACCACCTCTCTCTCTCTTTTACTCACCATTATTTAACATAACTATTTTTTCTCTGCTCTGCAGTTTATTTCAAGCCTGGGGTGTTTTTACTTGCTCCAAGATCCTTTAGTTTCAAATTCATGCACATTTCAACAATGAGCCTGTGTAATTCTTTTGTAAAGGTGCGTGTGTGCGTACCTGTCGGGTCTTTAAACACAGCCTTGGCATCAGCATGTGTGTGGATGATGCTCTTCAGAAGCACAGCCATGTTGGGCACTTTGTTTCTTGCCAGCTGTTTCAGTGCTGCCTGCATTTATGAGGGAGAACAAACACACACATTAGCTTGATTTGTCAACCTGCAGTGACTGAAAATTGATCGGCAAACCTTCTTTTCATTCATTTTCAAAGCAAGAATCTTAAAAAATTGGCTGGTTTTAGCTTGAAAACTGTACAGATGTGAAGCTTTTCTTTGTCATAAATTACAGTAAATTGAATGTAAAAGGACTTTGGACTGTTCAAGTAGAACAAACCATTTCAATTCCTTAAGCTTGGGTCCTGGGAGATTATAATGTGCATTTTTAAAAATATTTTCTTACATTTCTTAGACAAAATAACCATTTGATTATTTGAGGAAATAATCATCAAATTAATTGATGATAATGATCGTTAGTTGCACCCTCAAACATTTTTTTAAAGCTGGAATCACATAATTCTGTCAATAATACTCTCCAGTCACATATCTGCACAATTTATGTCACTGTTGTGATCAAATAATTATTTAAATCCACTGTCTGTAGGATCTGAAAATTCTTTGTTTTGGTGACATCTGGTGGTCGTATCAACAATGACGCTGGGCTGGACAGCAACATACAGTTTCAGTTTCAAACAGCTGCTGCAATGACAGCAGCTCATTTAAATTGCTGTTTTTGTCAGTGGAGTCTGGTAATGATATATAGCAACATTTCTGGTTAAACATGAAGGATCTGACCCTTTAATCTCTGTAGGAAGCCTATCCATCATGTTGTCAGACATTTATAATAACAATCTGAGCCTGTTAGTTGTAAAAACAACCACTTTAGTGGATGTGCTTTGACGCAGACCGTTGCCTATTGGATTACATTGCAGCAGCTGTTCGCTTACTTTTTGTTTTCACCATCAGTACAAATGCCAGACTCACACAGGGCTGTGGAGATGCACTGATCAATAAATAAACAGCAGCGAGCAGTATTTACTGTTGGGATTGTTCTCTCTCTCTCCACTGCATTAGATGCAACATGTTATTCTTCATTTGAGAGAAGCAGGGAAGGCGGCTGTGTGATAATTTGTTTATTCATGCAAACGGGACTTTTTTGGGAGCTAGAGTTCATGTAAACAAGCTTAACCTGAACGAGACACTGTGCATGTAAATGGAGCCGGTGACAAGCAAAATCAACATGTGTGAAGTCTCTTGCAACGACGACTGCCACTCAAAAACAGTGATAAGTTATCCCACAGCGGCCGGCGTGCAGAAAGAGCAGAGTAACAGCAGAGTCTCAATTACAGTGATTGATGAGTGATCGTACTGTTTATAATTACAAAACACCTCCACTACAGCGCCATCATTTGTCCTGATTACGCCAACAGACCTCCAGTAGTGACACACAGTCTGTTATGATGGAGGATAAATATTAAAACAAACTGCTTGACCTAAATACCAGCACTGATGTTACAGTGTTTGACTAACGCTTTTTTTCTGTAAGTGAACACTAGGAAGGTGTGTAACGCCAATGGGAGATCACCTTTCGAAGCACCATGACCACACTGTAGGAGTGCAGGAAGCACGACGGGTTCCTCTCGTCCAATCCCATCTCTGCCTTCATCGCTGCCCAGGCACCGCCGCCGAACTCATCCTCCTCGGTTTGTGAGCTGGAAGCCTTCAAATCAAATCAAACACACCCACAAAGATGCTCCTTAAGGATTAATGACCTCACACTGCTCTGCATGCACACCTGGCTTTTTTTTTTTTTTTTTACATTCTTCACATGGTCACTGTGATTCTGATTCAATCAGACTGTGTGAAAATTCATCTCACACTGCAGGCTGAACCACTCCACTGTCTGGTTTTTGAAGGTGCAATGCATCCTGGAATATTTGGAAGATCTGACCCTGCCTTCAAGTCAGAAATATCACCGCATGTTGTCATTACTGAATAATAAAACCCGGAGTTTTGCTGGGAAGCCCAAACAAAAGTCACGTTAGAAACAATCAAATCCTTGTCAGCTGCAGACAGGAAAATTATCAGCTACTGCTCGTCTGTTCTGCACACAAAAATCCTGTGCCTTATGAGTGGTCATTTATCGTTTCTCTTGTCATAATAACTCGACAAAAACATCAAGTGTGTGAATGAAAATCCATCCAGTTTTACTCTGTGCTCCCTTATATATGTTCAGCAGGGCAGACACATGAAGCCTGTTAGTTTCGATGGCATCTATGGTGAGTAGCTAAAGGCAGCGCTGAGTGTGGTTCAGCGTAGAGTCGACCAATGGCTAGTCCTACACAAGTGTTATGCTCTGTTACTTCTGTGACGAGGAAAACATTGTCAGTTAATAAATCTGTATTTTTAAGTAAAAATAATTTACTGTGGATATTTGCTGGTTTTCTTATTTTTCGATTATATTAAACTGAACATTTGGGTTTTGGGTTTTTGACCAGACAAAACAGACTCTCCAACACATCAGCTTGGCCTCTGGGAAATTTCTCCACTCTTCTCTGACATTTTATGAACCACACACTTTCTGCTGCCAACCCCCACCGCCTCTTGTTACTTTGCAAAAAGCAAAGCCATCCTTCTGTTCTGCTTCCCCGGTTTCTACACCCACTGTCCATCTCTAGCAAAAACACCCTGTTGACCCTGTATGGAGCCAGTTTTGTCTATGGGTGTGCTGTATATGTGTTTGCGTGTCATCTGTATGCTGTGGTATGGTTACAGGTATGTTTACGTTGAAACTGTATGAGCTGTGAAAACAAATCTGTATCAAATAATCAAGAAAATAATGAACACATTAATTGTGCTTAATAAAAAAGCATTTCATGCATTTCCTGCAGGTCCCTGTGGCAGTGGTTTTAGTACCTGGCTTGGTAACCGGGCGACAGCACCGTGAGCAGGAGTATGAGGAACAGAAACCACTATGTTGTCCAGGCTCTGACCCTGCGGCTGAGAGAGAAAAATCAAATTATCATGATAGCACCACGGTGGAAAAACAAACACATAACCGAGAGATTTCTTTCTGATGGTGATTTCATTAGTGTGTAGGTGACAAGTCTATGGAACACAGGTGTAAATTCTGACGAGAGCAACCACTCAGGTGAGATACAAACAGATGTGAGGATTTTCAGCTGTGTGACAGAGACAGAGCACCAGGGCTGGATGGTGCTAACCTGCTGGGGCAGGAGTCCAGCCGGACCGGGGAACCGTCGGGTCCTGGGCCGGTGAGGCTCAGAGCAAGACCTCTTCTTAGGAAGCTTATTGGAGGCGGATACCAGCTGGACCAGGCGGTTAGTGAGGACTGGTGTGTGAAGAGGATGAGGGCTGAGAGTGGTTGACGAGGAGGAGGGACCTGGGGAGACCGTCTCAAAAAGGGTACGGGTCTGAGGGGAAGGTCCTGGAGTTGCCCACGACCTCTGTGGCTGGTGGGGCCTGATGAGTGTCCTGGAAATGGGGCTGGGGGCAGGAGAAGTGGCAGTGAGGCCACGGAAAACACCAGGACTCTGTGGGGGGGCTGATGGGAAAGTAGGGCGGGGAGCTGGAGATCGAACAGGAGCAGCAGCGGAAAGGGTCCGTGGAGGTAGGTTATGATTAGATGAGCCACACAGTTGGCGTGCAGCGCCAGGCTCCCTCAGGGTCTGATCGGGTAGTGTCTGAATCCCTCCACAGGCCGGGGCTCGGAGCGTTTTGGCTAAAGATGAAGGCTGGACTGTGGGCACAGGTGGAGCTGGAGCAGGAGGTTCGAGCCCTATCTGGCCATCACACTCATCCAGGTCTGCCAGGTCAACATCCCAATCATCAAAATCATCCTGAGCCACACTGGGCTTCAGCGCCCCCTCAGCGTTAGTGTGACTTTGTGGTGATGCCAAATTAAGCCGAGTGTTAGTCAGGGTGGGAGAACAGGAGGAGGAGGAGGAGGAGGAGGAGGAGGAGATCTGTCTCAAACCCAAAGCAACAGTTTGTTCAGCAGCAGCCTGCGTGCTGCCCCTTGATGCTGTGCCATTACACGGTGCAGCTGATCTCTCTGCAGTTTGCTGAGGGCGATTTTTCTCCGGCTCTCTGTGAGCGACAGAAGAGGCACGCAGCGCGCAGGATGACACAGCAGCTGCCACATCGGCTGGTCCAGACGCCGAGCTGACAGCCCAGTCTGTCCCGAGCAAGTCCTGAGAAACACACACACATATGAGAAGCGGGACAGAGGGAGGCTCATTATGGTGCAGGCTGTGAGCACTGGCCGTTAAGTAACAGCTGAAATCAGGTGTGTTTGTTGGGAATCACCTCATCATCAAAGTCCTCACCAATGCTGAACAGGCCACTTAATTTACAGGTCTGTAACACAGGTGACAACACACTCATGAAACAAACGTCCACGTGCAGATACTGTGTTAGATAGTAACAGGAGAAACTAAAACAAAGTGTCATAAACTGAAAACGAACGTCTTATTAGCATTTTTATGTTAGCCTAGTTAGCTCAAGGTGTTTTTAATTCGCTGGGTTCGCCCACTTACCATCGCAGTCATTGAATATCGCGATGAAACCCGTTATTGATCGGTTTGTACAAGCTCAGTAAGACACCAAATGCCATTCAATAACCGCGTATAAATATATTTTCGCGTCCTTTTTTCGTTATAGCTTTGCTTCGACGAGGAAACGCTGCTAACAAACAAGCTAGTGAACGAAAAGTTTTTTCTCGGCTGCTGCTCGGTGTCGCGCCGCCACGTTCAAACACGACGTAATGACGTAAGAAATGTTTATACAAAGAGTATTGAAGCAGAGCGAGAGGGTTCACTCCTCGGCACATCCGTCGCCGCATTCAAGGTAGAGTCTTTTTTGTTTTGTAGTTTGTTTTTGTTTTTTTTTTGCTAAGCTACACCTCTTTACTGTATTTATAGTCGTGATTGTTAACTTTATTGTCAAACAATGGAAGTATTAACAGCATTTAAACTTTTAAATACACTTTAAAGCCAACATAACAGCGAGGAGAGGTCCTTAAAATGCTCAGAAAAATGGAAATTTGAATATCTACAAGTCCATAACAACTGGGCAAACGAAGATGGTGTAACTGGATCGAGAGCTTCAGTCTAGATTATCTACTAACGGACTACTAATTGTGCTGGGATTGTTTTGCCTTTGACTCATCTTACCTATTAGCATTGGGCAAAATCAAGAAGATGTATGTTTTAAATTAAAACTCCACCATTTTTAATACCTTTCCAAACATATATTGGCTAATATTGTTTTCATACATGGACTCCACCTATCCATCAAATCAAACCGCCTTCTTCTTCAATAATTGTCCGTTATCTTACTCATGCCTTTGCATGTTTCCTTGCTGCATGTCTAGACTTAATTAGGGATGATTTCACCGTGATATTTCCTCAGTATGTATTTTGAATCATATAAGAGCTAAGTTTTTAACAAGTGTGGTTGCCCCCACAGTTAGTTGTGACTGGTTTAGGATGGTCTATATCTTGACATTTGTTTGCTCTCTGGTTTCCTGGACCTGTTTAAAAGAGATGAATGCTGGATAAATACTGTCACCTGGTGGTCACACTGTATAAGTCATGTATCAGCTTGCATTCTGATCTATTAATAACCAGTGCTGAAGTTGCGTTTGAGGAACAATCTTGTGACTGTGCTCAAAGAGGAAAGGGCATTTCATTTCAAAGGTTTCTTGTTATAGTTTAATCTAAAAGGGAAACACAGCTGATTACAGCCATGAAAGTTTTTACTTGACCTCTCCTTGGACCCCTGTGAGTCACTCCAGTTCCAGTGGAGGGTGATGTAACAGTCGTAGGCTGCCATGTCTGTAAACTGTACTGCAGTTTACAGACATGGCAGCAAGAACCTGTTGCTTGAGGGAGTTTAATGTTTGGAGTTGAAGCTCAGAACAAAAGGGAAAATTGCTTAAAATAATCAACTGTCTAACCTATGCTCTTTTAACAAGCTGTAAAAATGTACACTTCTCTTGTACTGACTCTAAGGTGTCATGTCCAAGGACACATTTCCATTCACGTCTACCTCACTGCGCTCTCTGAGACTGGAGCAGGAGTATCAGGAGTGGCAGAATGCTCGACGAGCGTTGGCTCAGAGGCGAGCCCTGACCAGGGCCCACTGCCCCCAGCCCCGAGGCCTCCTCCCAGGCAGCAGCAACAGCGGCGGCTCCAGGAGGTCCGGGCCCCTCCAGCCCAGGTCCGGTGCAGAGACACGGCTGTCCACAACACCTTCATGTGCGGAGATATGAAAGGAGTGTATGCTGTGCTGAAGGACCCAGCGATGGTCAACGCTCTGATGGAGACGGTGCATGAGGAGATGGTGTGGGCTCCAGAGATGGGTGAGACTTTCAACAGGTCTTTGTTATTCTCTTACATAAATGCTTTTAACACTTTACCAGCCCTTCTCTTCCTCTGCCAGGCATGTGGACGCTGAGCTCCAAGGTAAAACAAACCTCAGCATTACGCCTGGCTGCCAGCAGAGGACACGCAGGATGTGTGGAGGAGCTGCTGTTTCGTGGAGCCGAGGTGAACGACGACCCTGGAGGCAGCACAGCCCTCCACGATGCCTGCGTAGGCGGCCATGATGTCTGTGTCAGGCTGCTGCTTTCTCACGGAGCAGATCCAGAACTGCTGGCTGCAGATGGCAGCGCTCCTCTTCACCTCTGCACCTCTGCCCAGTCATTCCAGTGAGTGGTAAAGGAGCTGAACTTACAAACAACTGATCATTTTTACTTTACATTAACATCTGTGT
>NW_026118131.1:0-24550 GCF_001640805.2 Lates calcarifer
CCCTCTCTCTATTAAATTTCCAGTCACACAACAGTGCAGTGGATATCCTCCCTCTCCCTAACTCTCACACACTCTCCACCACATCCCTCCCTCCCTCCCTCACACATACATACCTCAGTAGTCTGTGGAGGTGTTGTCCTGGATCTCTCCCCTATCGCTCGCTCTTGATATTGACTGTTCTCTCCCTCCTTTACTTTGAACCTCTCAATCTCTCTCACTCTTGATACAAGGCTGCTCTCTTTTCACCTACAGTTGTCCCCCCCCCCCCCTCCACTCCTTGCCTCATTATTTAAAAGAGCCCCCTCACATTTCCTCCTCTTCCTCCCCACCCCACTCTGTTTGTATCTCTGTGCTGCAGTGTCTGCTCAGGCTATACGGTGTGGAGAGTAACCTCCCCTCCCTCCCCTCCTCTCTCCGGTGGGTGTGCAGGGCTCGCTCCATCAGGCCAGCCTTTAACTGACTGATTGAGTGGACACCACAGGCCGATAAATGAATAAAGATGGGAGCCACTGTGAGGATTAATGTGCCTCATATGAAGACAGAAAGCTTGCCATCTAGTATTTCTGCCTCCGCCCTGTGGATGAGGCTGCTCTCTCCTCCTGTGCCCCCGCCTTGTGTTGCTGTGTCTTACGCTGCGCTGGCATATTGGTTGAGAGACGTGCAGGCTGCTCCTCTTTGCCCTAGGTTGTGTTCAGGTCCCGCGCCTCGGCGGCGGTCGCTGCGCCGGGGTGAAAACCTCTGCCATCGCCGTGCTGTGCTGGAACGGCGTGGTGAGAGGAAGCGAGGCAGAGACGCCGTCGGGGTTGAGAACACGCCGCCTGTCTTTCTCCTCCTGCCATTCCTGCATCCTCCCTCCACCGCTCGCTATATCTCAAGACTGAACTCTCCACAGCCTCCGAGGCCCTAACTGAGCCCTGATCCGTATCTGATGGTGAAACAGCACGCCACCGGCTGCAGAGACTCCAACCTGTGTGATACCAAATTGAACATTCGGGCCGTCGTGACTAGCAAGCAAGGGCTGAACGCTCCAGCGCTTATGCTTTGTGTACACCCTTGAAACACTGTGTTTTCACCCACAGAGAAAGAAGAAGCTCTTTTAAACACAAAGTTAACCAAGCTTGTATCTCCCCCACTAAAGCCAATACTCCTCCCTTATCAGAAACAGCCCCTATCTGGCAACCGCATCCATTAGGGCTGATACGCCATTGATCTTCCCACACCCAGACCAAGTGGACCTCAACCACCAGGCCTCAGAAGAAAATCCAATTTTAGGTGTTATATGCTCCTCCGACCTCCACCCTCCTCCTCCTCCTCCTTCTCCTCATCGTCTCTCCACGCGCAGGGCTAAACTCATCCGCCACGCGACCATCACAACATTCGCTCTGTGTGTGGCGAGGCTTAATAATAAGACTGTCTCTCCTGCTCCTCCATCGCTCGCTCCTGTCATCACCTCCTCCGGCAGGGCGTAAAACAAACTCTGCCCCCAGGCCTATAAACCCCATTATGCTGAGCAGCACTTCCTGCCACCAGGGCTGTATAATCTTCATCTCCAGCCCCGTGGCCTCCTCCTCCTCCTCCTCCTCCTCCTCCTCCGTACCGGCCCTTAAACTGGCCCGCCGCCTTTCTTCGCGGTGACAACGGGGGCAGACAACAACCAAAATGCCACACAGCCGGCACTTTAATGTCAGGCCACTTTGCAGTAAAGAGCAGCTCAGGCTTTACTCGTATGTAAAGATGTGTTCAGGGATGTGATGAATGAGGTTAAGTGCTCTTAATGTGTTCAATTACACTTTTTAATGCAAATGTTATAAATCTATATGAGGCATGTTAAAGGAAATGACCATACTCAGGTGCTTTACACTGAAATGTTCAATGCATTATGGGAGTTTTTTATATTTTATTCTAATACTTTAAAGTATACGTTACACGCTGTTGGGTTTTAGCAGTTAGTGTGCAAGAATAGTTTTGGTTTATTGTCTCAGGGGCGTTTTGTTTGGTCCGTCTTGTTGTGAAGACGACAAACATTCACTTGTGAAAAGACAGAAGGTCAAAAGTCAAGGTCACTGTGATCTCATATGAGGGAACGTTTGATTACATCCTGGACTCAAGGACGAACTGATTAGATTTTGACGGCTAATGAGCTGCAGCTGGACTGATTGGCAGCTGCTCTGATTCTAGTTTGTCTGTGTTTGCTAACAGGAAGTGGCAGGGTAGGGGCGCTGTTTGCATGCCTGGATTTTTAAGGATTACCTCAGCAGGTCTTTTGTCCAGTGTCAACTTTCCTCACACTCAATACTTAGCTGGAAATCTTAATGCTTATATAGCACACTGGGCTTTATTTCTCAGAACACCTTTCACAAGAACCTGCCAGAACTCGTTAAATTCAGCTGTGGGGTGCAGGGTGTATGTGGAGCAAACATTAGCTATAGAAATTGATAGTTACAGCAGCACGACGAGCGTTTGCTGCATTGCATTCTGGTCTGCAGAGATGAAAACATCAGCTTCTGGAGGTAGAACTGGTCACCGTGGGGAATTTTGCCAAAAATAATTCAACCTCACTGTGCAGACGCAGACAGAATGAGCTTTAGGAAGAAGCCAGACTGAGTTCAACTTTGCTCTATCGATGAAGTTCTTCATATTACAAAATTCAATTCAGTGAATTTATGTCTTGAGTTTGTAGTTTATTGTGTTAAATCACGTCATGATCTCTCTATTCGATGCACTCGACCACAGGATTTCTCTCAACAAAATAATAAAGTTTAAAGTGAACTTAAGAGAAGATGATCTCCAGTTATGAGAAATCTATAGAATCTCAAGGTTGAGAGCTGATTTGGGGGAAAAGTGTGACTCAGTGAAGTGCAGCAAACTTTTGTGAGTCTCTAAACATTTGTGACACACTTGCGAGGACAGTGTGAGCTGTGAAATGTTTGATTTCCTCTTCTGACAAACACTAAAATGTAGTTTTGTCCTGAAGTTCTCTCTGAAAACTGAGTTTTTTAGTTGTGTGTGTGTGTGTTATTTCTCTGTGTTTGGAAAATGAGAACTTTTTTAAGGGGAGGTGGGGTGTCTATGTTTTACTGTCATATTGTTTTATGCTGGTTTTTGTGCTGCAGTTTTATGCAGTTTTCTGTTTGTGTCCACTTTCTAAATGACTTAATCCTTCTTTCCATCAGTTTTACTGACTAATGAGTCTGTTTTGGTGCACCTGTTTTTGCCACACTGCAACACTAAACTATTTATTATTATTATTTTTTTAATAAATTGGACGTCCATATTTCTGTTGGCTTTCAGACAAAGAGGGCCACTGTTGGAAGGGAACCTGACCTCTTACAGGTCTACTTGGAGAAGCTACGACTGGATGAGCTGTTAATGTTGATTTTAAGAGGCTGACACTAAACCACACTCCATAACTGTTCATGGCAGAAAGGGCCTCTATGAAACATAATTACTAATCTAATGCATTAATCACTCAACACTTCTTTGTGGTTATAAGTACATAATCAGTGGGTTTTAAATTTAACTAAGGATTTCTATAAATGTTCTTTTATGTGCAGCTTTAAGCTGAAAAACATCATCAGATTGTGGTTCTTCGACAGGTTACATTTATCAAGTTTGAAAAGGCATATTCTTCTTAAGTTACTGTGTATAAAAAAAGTAAAAACAAGAATCATGGTGTAAATACTGACATATACAGTAACAGACAGTAATGGAGCTGAAGAGGCTAAAGGAAAAACATAAACTAATACTTTTCTTCAAGTATGATCTGAATCAGTATTGATTTTTTTAAATGATTGTGGTGGATGTTTGCCAAACGACCATCATGATTAGAGGCCAGTGTAGCCGCCATTTTATTTACCATCACGGCTCATCACATGGACCTGTGAACAATTTTACTGTTAGTAAAAGAGATACTGAAAAACTTATGAGCTCAGACGGGCGCTAATAGCTTGATAGTGAGATGGAGGGAGATAGATGGAGAGAGAGAGAGAGAGGAAGATAAAGTGAAGCTAAGCCGGGCTCCGAGGGCCGGCCAGTGATTAAGGGATGGGAGGGATGAACACCAGCCACTGAGGGACTAGTGTCTATCTGTGTGAGTCCATGTGAAAGCAGGGCTGAGGAAAAGCTCAGAAACAAGAACCCACTGTCACGGTATCTTAGCAACCGTCTCTGTCTCCCAGGTGACAGGGACTGACATCACTTCCTGTTGGTGTGTGTGTGTGTGTGTGTGTGTATTCACAGTGTCCAAGTGTGAAAAGGAAAAAAAAAAAACAAACCCCCTGCACAAACTGATACGTGAATGTGTCATGAACGCATGTGTGAGGCTGAGCAAAGTTCATGTGTGTTTCTCCCCCCACCCGTGCACACTCGGCTCGGCTCCAGCACCCGTGTCACCATCAGGTGCACGACGGGCTTGTGCCCGGTTGGTGCACAGGGTTGAACTCGCACGCGTCGCGTGTTTGCACGCGAGGCTGCGTTTTTCGAAAGCAGACTGTGAGCATATATGTGGAGTCTGAGCCATGTGCGCATGCGGTCAGCCTGATTGTATGTTATGCCAGAGGAAACATGGCCAACTGATACCATCTGGTAGGACTACTTGGCACAAGGGGACTCTCTATGGTTCCACGACATATTGGAGTAGTTAAAATTAACACTGTGACACTATTTGGCAGAAAAAGACACTGAACTATCTATTACTGTGTCTATTTCAGTCTCTCTCTCACCTTAAGGGTCCAAGCTGCATTCACACAGGGGGGAGGCAGGACTGTGGGGACTTTGGCTGGCTGTCAAAAGCACAACATCATCATGTGCATGCATCAACAGCAAAACCTCTTCGCAATGATAATCTTCAATTATCTATGCTCCTTCATTTTATTTAATCCTCGTAAAACAACGTCATTAATTATTAATGAAGAAACCTAACAGAAACAAGTAAAACCTCCATAAAAACAAAATTAATACTACCTCAGATTCCAATGATAAAATATAGAAATGATAGAATAGTAGACTTTCCAGAAGCATAACATAATTGAGTGTTTCCAGTGTGTAGCATGGAGGATTAGCGTGCTGTCGGTTTGACCATTTACATGAAAAACTAATGCTCGCATTGTCTGCCCCTAATTAACTTCAGCTGCTCAGTCCTGTAAAAAAAAAACACAGAGGAAACTACTCATGATTCGTTCCTTAATTATGTTGAACATTTGCAGCAGTAAAGCAACAGAGCGGATGTATGTGTCCAAACTGGCAAACGGCCGCCGAGATTCAACCGAACGGCCTGTTTGTGAGTCCACCGTGCTCAGTCAGATAAGATCCATGAGGATTTCGTCCTCCATGACGCTGGAGACCTGGGGCATCCCGGGCTGGGGTACCGCTCCTCTCTGACCTCCAGACATCAGCATCGGACCTGCGCACGGGTTCAGGAGGGTGGGGTGTGGGTGAAGAGAGGAGGAGAGATTTATTAGAGGGTTTAACTTTACAATCTCAGGGATGAAAGTGATGCCAAAGAAAGCAGGAGTGTAAAACCTGTTTCATTCTGTTTCTGTGATGTTCTCTGGAGCGCTGACTTTTCTTTAGATGTTGTCTTTGAAGCAACACTATGCAACTATTTACCTTAAAATAACAACTTCACAATCACTTTTATGGTTCACTGACTTGTAATAGAGACAGTGGAGCCTCTGTCATTACCCCTTTGTAACTTTGGTGAGCAGGTGCGATCTCTCTAACTCAGTGATACTCAGCAGCTGAGCTGTGGATCAGTTAAAAAGACTTAGAAGTCATTAAAAACCAGCGTTCATCTCTGATCTCCAGCCAGGAAACTGAGGGAAATATCAAGCATTAGAGACAGAGTTTGGTTGTTTGTTACAGCGACAGCACTTCCTGCTCCAGAAGCCGGGGATCATGGGTAATATACACCTCTTTTTCTATTCATTTAGTATGGAAGGTCAGCTTAGAGGTGATCTGACTGATGTGGGTAAACATCAAGTGCAGTGATTTGTGTTTTTTTAATGGAGGAGAACAAGGTGAAAAAGACTCTAAAACTTAAGTATTTAAAAAAAACTTTTAGAGGAGACGAAGCACAAATAACCTGTCAAACCACAAAGGCAACCAGTGAGTGACAGAGGGCCTGAGAAAACCAATCTGCACTCTCACTGGTTGTAACTCATCTTCACTGCACCTTGTGTTTGTCTGAATGGGACCATAGTCTGGCTATCGAAAGGAAATTAATTTTTCAGTGATGGAAATCTTCAAAGTTTGAGCTTCAAAAATCAATATATAAATGTACCAGAACTTCTGCAAACTTTTCCAATCAATGCCCGCAAAAATAATTGACAAATTGAATTTGACAAATATAAATTTGGGCTGCATGCACACTGGGATGGAATAACTCTCTGTAGGTTGATTTCTGTTAGATTCAGACAGCTGCACGTGGAAAACATTTCAACTGGTAAAATAAATAAATAAATAAATAGTACTGTGTCCTTTTCTGACTGTAGCCTGATGCTGTTGGTGTGTTGAACCGAAAACAACCGGTCTCATGTTTTTCTACCCTGTTACATATCAAACCAATCAACCTTCAGTCTCTACATTTCCAGAAATGTCATGTCTACTTGAGTCACATGTCTCAGAAGTCTTTCCACATCTGTGGGGGAGCTTACTGACCTGCCAAGGGCTGCCTCCACTGGCCCTGCATTTGAGCCCCCCCTCCTGGTGCAGAGTGGACCAACTGCTGCCCTAAACCCTGGTGAGACATCATGCCTTGCATGTGAGACACCCCACCCTGCTGTGAAACACAGAGACAGAGTCATGTTAAAAGCAGTTAGTCACCTGATAACCCATGAGACAGTTACTGCAGGGTCAAACAGCCACTCGCTGCACTCTTACCGGCTGCTGTTGGCTGAGGAGAAGGCTGCGAAGCTGTGGATTGGCTCCCGGGTTCGAGAGGCGCAGTATGGGACCCTGAGGCGGGGCTTGTCCCGTCTGTGCGACCTGGTTGGGTGGAGCGCCGCTGACCGGTGGCTGTTGGTTGTTCGGTCCGGCTGCTCTCATCGTCATCTGAGGGAACGTCACAGCACATTTCTGATGAATGAAGCCCAGAGCGCTCACTAACTATCCACTGTTTGAGAGCATGGCTACAGTTTGTCGTCTGTTAGTGTGATAACTTACTACATATGAAACAACACAATAATAAATCTGTATTTCCAGACACTGTGCAGCTGGGTTTCTATTGGCCGACTGAGCGCAGCTGCTTAGTTAAAGCTGAATAAAGACGGACTCTGTCTGTAGGTAGATCTCATCAGAACAGGAAATGCATGCTTGTATTCGACCGTTGCATGGGCTTCAGCAGGAGATGAAACAAACGCTCAGCGGACAGAAATGTAATGTGACTGTACCTCGACGCTCACACATCATTTAAGTCTTAGAAGAAAAACACTGAAACACCACTGCTGAGTCAGCCGCCGGCAATTTTTGGAAGCTATTTTCACATAATGACTATGAAAAAAGGAGTATTCACCACCTTCAGGCTGATATCAGTCAAACGAATGTCTACCACCTCATAGTGGACAGTGACACATAACAGTTGTGGATATTAACCGTCATGTCTTGACCGGCTCGGTCGGCTTTGTGCTGCCCGTCACCTCATGCTCAATACAAACACTTCCTGTTCAGCAAGATACACAAGCTTCTGCATGCACGTCATTGAATGTCGTTCTTTTTTTTCATGCTACAAGAGGAGCATTCAACAGGCACTGGTCATGCTGATAGGAAAGTGGCTGACACTGTGTCTTACTCCTTATTCATGGTTATTTCTGACATTAAAAATGGGCAACATGAGAAAAAAAGGACAGTACTGCGCTCATAAATCTGATGTATACTAATCTGTGTAGCTCAAAGAAAAAAGCAGAACTCAAAACAACAGAAATTTCAGTTATATGTTTGTGGACACTGACTACATGTTGCTTGTGTGTTAAGGCTACTGTGGGTCTCACCATGTTGTTCTGCCTCTGCTGCTCCTCCATCATAGAAACCTGACTAACAGGGGGCATGCCCACCACCACAGACTGGACACAGGACAGATCAGAGAGAAGGGGGGGGGGGAGTGGAGGAGAGTGTTACCAGTAAGGCATGCAGAAACCAGCGGGCAGGAAAAGCGTCAACAACAGGCAGCGTGAGAGGGAAACACATGCCAGCACAGAGTGGGGTCGTTTACCTGCTGCTGGACGTTGCCGTGGGAGACGGGAATGGGACCAGGGGGCCTGTTGAGGAAGTTCTGGTTGGGGGGGACCTGGCTGGGTTGCATTGGACCCCCCGCACCGCCCAACTGCTGCACAGAAAGGGAGAATTTAACAGCAATTAGAATGTTTTTAACATTTTAATCACCCTTATTTATCAGCTCGGTAAACACACTCTTCTCAAGCACTGCTCTGCCTCACCTCTATACTCGTTAACATCTTGAAGAAACCCAGCGTGAATACTTTTATCTTTTCCTGCGTTCAGGTTAGGACTGAAGGTGACTGTGGCACCACAACAGTACTCAAAGGAGGGGAGAGTGTCAAAGCCAAGGTGACATAAACATTCAAATATGAAGCAACAAAATGAACCATAACATTAGAAAAAATAAATGAAGCATTGTTAAAACAAGGCAGAAGAGGTGCAGAAGGAACGCAGGAAGAGTGAGTGTGAAAGACACCGATTTAATGCATCTGACTCATTCTGCTGAAGCTTCAGTATCAACTTCAGCTGAGCTTTAGAGCTGCGTCTGTGTATTTATGGCTGCTACAGACAGCAGCAAGGACCAATAATCCTTTCAATATACACATGAGCACAACAAAAAACACAAACCACAAAAGTTCTCAAAGAACAACCCTCTGATCAACCCCTTTGTCCAAATAAAGAAAGAAATTCTACAAATCCAGTTATTTCTGTAGCACGTTCACATTCACCGTCACATGTAGTTGATCAATCAGAACTTTATTACAAACTCAGGATCCAGATAAAAGACGAGACACTACATAGAAGCACAAGATGAAAACATGGTTTTAAAGAAGAATAAAAACCAGTGTCTCACAGACCGTGACCAATGTCGGTGACGTTCACTGTGTTAACAACAATCCACATACCCACCTCTTCTGTGTGCACAGTTGGTGAGCATGGAGGATGATGATGACAATATGGTGTATCGTCATCATCATCCTCATCCTCCATGTTGGTGGGGATTTAACTTCAAGCGCCTCCTGCTGAGGTGTTTGCTATTCTGGATTTCACGGTTTAAAAAAATAAAAAAAGATGATGATTGGTGACTAAAGCCGTTAACAGCCGTTATTCATCCACAGTCAAAGGCTGAGTAAGGAGAAAGGAGGCGACCTGTTGATTTACCTGCTGACAGATTCTGGATACACTCCTGAAAGTCAGCTCTGATTATTCAGATTTATGTTCTAACTCTGAAACTCTGTATTCAAATTCACGTTTTATTTGTGCAGTCCTGTGCTTAAAAGGAGGGAAAGAATCAGAAGAGAGTTGCAGGTGCTGTGGTGGCTTGTTTGTTTCCACAATGAGGGAAGACAAGGAGGAATAAAGGGTGTCTCCTCTAAAGCACAAATTATTAAATACACACTCAGGGAAAAAAAAAGGGATGGAAAGGAGATAAAACACCATCACCCATCCATCTTGCTGCATCTGAGCAAATCACCCTGGGATTGTGCTAATGCACGGCGTGTTTTCTGACCAACAATAACAGAGCAGCACATCGCTTTAGCTCTTCTGAGGGAAACTAACAAAACAGCTGCCTCTTTCTCTCCTCTACTGTCCGTGATTTATCTCCTGTCTTTAACCCAGTAACCTGTAAAATCCCAGATCAAGATTTAGAGCCTGGATCACTTTGCAGGGAAAAATATTCAATTTCGTCTCTCTGTGAACAGAACAAACTAAAATCTCGTTCATGAAGAATGCCACTCCAGGGCTTTGCACAGAGAAACCTTAACTACTGGTCCAAATTGAAATTTTAATTACGTTAAGATTGCTGTAGCGCTTCCCTATTAGCAATGCAGCACTGAATATATGATGATACACAAGAGGTAGGGGAAAAAAACCTTCATTATAATTTCATGTCTTCTGCCTTCTCTAAATGCCCTGATACTCATACACACACAGCTTCAAGTTACATATAGAGCTGACGCGCTTTTGCAAAGACATAAAATTAGCAGGGTGAGTAAACAAGCGCTATCACCGCTGATGAGAGCAGACTGCGAGGAGAAATGTAATTTAACTCATGTAAACCCAACATTTTTTTTTAAACTGAGACACGCTGCTTCTCTGCCACTGGATGCTGCATTGTTTCACAGCTATGCAGCACCTCTCCTCACTGGATGCAATAAGCTGGAGTGGAGCCCTGTGATGGAAAAGACAGCTAATCCAGAGGACACGTTTTAAATCACCCTGTCTCTGGGGATGAAGATGAGCAGGGCGGGGGGAAAGTGAAATGTCCGTGTCGAGTGGACAAGGCAGCAGCATTTGTAACCTGTAATGAACTCGGCAACAAGGACTGCTCCACCTGCACCATGGGGGCTGGAAGGAGGGGCCTTGTCTCTAAGATTTCCTTATTCTGTCCCTGAAGACTGACGCACACCACTGCCACTCCATCACTGCGCCTACAGCATCTCATGTAATGTTAACATCTGGAGACGCTGCACTGCTCAAGTAATAACCACCTGCATTTTGCAACAACTTCACACATCTTCAAATTAACGCAAAGGTGACGGAGCAACTAGGGGAAATATTTTGTTCTGATGGAGTTGTTTTGACTCAAAAATGTCACTTTTTTTTGCTGCCTCACACTTCACACACAGGATGCAGCAGAGCGACAGGCTGTAAACTTTACAACCAAATCTTGTCTTAAAATGACCGAACCACAAAGCTAACCGTGATGGAGGTAGAGACTTGAGCGACATCGAACAGCAACTTGTTCCTGCTGTCTGCTCTGATACTCTCAGCTCCAGTGTCAGGTGAAGTCTGTCTGCTGAGAGCTGCACGCCTGTCACATCTAAGTCAGAAACTACCGGTGTTACAGCGGCAGGAGAGACAGTCTGCGGCGCGGTGGGGTTTCATAACTGAGCCACAAACAAGGCGCCAACTTTGAGTCCACTGGATACATGTTTCTGAGGAGGGCTTTTAATTTGAAACGGTGGTCACAGGAAGTGGAGACAGCGGTAATACCCGGTTGAGGCGAGAGAAAGAGAGAGAAGATTTAACTCAGATAACACAGATTTGTAATAATTATTGATCCTCACTCTACTGGGACAAATCCCAAATCCTGTAAAGTTTTTATTGGCTGTGTCTGTCTGGTGTAAATATAACCAACACGCTTCAATATATTTAATATACGCTCCATTGCCAGTTTATTAGGTACACCTAGCTAACACAGCCTAAAACAACAATCCTGCAGTAAATCTGTAGCACTGAACAATGCCCTGTGTTGGAGGGTGAAACTAATTTGACATTAACAGTGCATATGTATTGCACCTATGTTTCCCTGACTTAAACAGAGCTAATGAGGTGGGAGTGCAACAGTCAGCTAATGTTGCAGCAGGAATTTAGCTAATGCTAGTCCCATTAGCCTCTAACCAGAGTGAGAGACATTAGTGGCTGCTGTGAAGATACTGGGCTCGCTAAATGAAATGTCAATAACAATGCACCTTAATGCCTTAAACAATGTGCCTCGATTCCCCGGTGCTCCTCCATAATGCCTGCTCATTACCCCCCCAATCAGCACTCACCGCTCTGTGCTGCTGGACCTGCTTGTGGTTGGTGATGACTTGCCGGATGCCGTTGACGAAGCCGCTCTGGTCGTTGGGAATCAGGCCCATGAATATTCTCTTCTTGGACGAGTAGAGCAGCATCAGCACCCGCACTTCACAGGGCGAAGTAGTGTGGGGGAAGTGGACGCAGCCGGCCTGCAGAGAGGGTCACGGGGCAGATTAAGACCTTGACATGGGATCCTGCCGTAATTATAGGATGGGCTCGGGCTTGGGGACATAACCTGCTCCTGAGCTCCTTTGCCCAATCAAACATATCGGTTTTATAAATTGAATGCAAATGGTATTAACTTAATTCATACTGTGCTTTCCCTGGGCCGTAAATCAAATTCAGGAGAAGAGGCAGAGCTCAGCTGGACTGAATACTATTAATGCTTCTGCTATTTCTCAATGGTATTACCTGATTAACAATGCACCACACTGACAAAACCCCTATCATTATGCTAGCCTTCTGGAACTGAATCTAAACTAAACAATTAAAGTGTTTTGTCTGAACTGATGGCAAATCCTGTTATCTAGCTTGAAAGTGACTAAATGTATGGCCTGGAACCCCCTCTAGAGTCTTTACCCCAACACTGCAACACAGCCTCATGCTCAGTCCATCTACTGGCCACAGGTGGGAGCTGCACTCAGCTGCCACTCATGGAAAATGTATTAAGGCAGACTGAATGATGTATAAGATTAGGGACACGGAGGGAACACACATTTGAGGTTAAGAGAGAGTTAGAGTGCTTGAAAACTTACAAAACCATTGGCCATAATGCGGTACAGGCCTTTCAGCGACTCCACGTCTTTGTTGGTGAAGAGAAACTGAACCATTCGAGAGTTTCTGAAGAGGTGACCTAAGGTTGTCTGGAAAGAGAGGACTCGGGTTATGCATCATTCATGAACAAATCACTGCTGTGAACCAGAGTCAGCACAACACTAAAACAAAAGCATTAAAAGAGAAAAAGGTCACACCAGTAACTGCTGTGGAATCAGCTGCATGATGAGCTTCTGTGGCCACTGGTCTGTGTTTCTGTTGGGAGACACAAACAGCACAACAACGTCAAACTGTGTGATGGAAACAAATCCTTTCTCCACAGACGACGTCCGCAGCGTTTGACTGGCTACTCACAGATTTTCTCCCTGGTTGACGTGAACTTGACACGGCAGGGAACGCGTCAGTTTGGTGGTTGAGTCCATAGATGAGGTTTTAGGCTTCTGCAGGGAATTAACACAGAGGAGACACAAAAGCCTGAAAACAGCTGGAGGAGCACATGGCTAACATTACTCTACAATTATTCTGGATGATTTTAAGATCTTGAAAATGCAACCTTAAGCTCATATGACAAAAATCATTTAATCAAACCAATAAACTTTAAAGTGAACAAGGTAATTAAAGTTTGTGGACTGCAGCAGGAGTGTGCTCTGTCACCTGCTGTGCTGTTTGTAATATTTATGGACAGGATATCAAGGTGCTGCTAAGGACTGGTGACACTAGAGTGGCACCTCTGCTATTTGTGGATAATGCTGCCGTTTTGGGTGTGTCTGACCATGACATTCAGCGTTTGCTGGAGCAGTCGGGACGAGGAACAGCACCTGCGAGTCTAACATCGTGGCTCTCTGCAGGAATAATCCTGATTGCTCAATCAAGGTGAAGGAAATGCAGCTGTCCCAGGTGAGAGGACTCGGCTAGTCTCGGTCAAGTTCAGTTGAGGTGGTTCGGCTAAGGATGCCTCCAAACTGTCTCTTTCTGGAGTGAAGGGATTAAAAAACTGGTACAAGACACTAGGACATGCTGAGGGATTATATCTTCCCACTGGCCTGGGAGCAGTTGGAGAATATTGCTGAGGAAAAGGGAAGTGTGAGCTGGCCCGCTCACCCTTCTGCCACCGTGACCTCAATCAGGACAGGCAATTAAAAAAAGGACGGATAGATGGACTTTTAAAGACGGGCAGATAACCTGTTCTTTAGCATAATGTCTAGAATCAAAGAAAAAAAAAGAACAACTTTCTAAGCGCATCAATGCAGCAATGCCGCTGGGAAAACTGCCAGCACTCTTCATCTTCAGGGCATCAATAAAGGATCAATAATCAATCAATCACGTATTAGACAGGCCTACTGTAGTCCTTGTGCTGTCCATTACAAATGCATTGTGCTGGGCTTCCTCTGCAGACAAATGGGTTATTTATTTCAGCTTGCTAGAGGAATAGGGGAAAAAGAGCCAGAGGTGTGGACAGTGACAAAACTATCCTGTTTACACGCATCTACCTTTAATTAGAGGTGGATTTAGAAAAAATGAAAAAGGTTGGCGAAACCATTCTGGAAAGTTACCTAACATCTTAGACAACAAAAGCGGAATTAACAGATTGAAATTCAGCCAAAACAGAACGCACCATATTGATAACACTGTACTCAGAACGAGCACCAGCCAAGTGAGTTGGCATCCCCCTGCGAGAGGTTTTATCAACAACCATTTCTTTAAATGAGTTTTTGTGTGTGTGGTGTAATTCCTCTCAACATTACAGATTACTCCAGAGAAGAATCAGACCTAAGGAGTGAACTACAAGAAGAAACAGAAGATTAAGAGCGATGTTTCCTGCTCCTAATCTGCCCACTCAGGCTGTTTGCGACTGTACATTTTCATAGACAAGATCCAGAGTTTCCTCAGATTCTCACTCTTATTCCTGTCCATTTAACTGACTTAGATAATTCTGACAAACAGAAGAGGGAGAATGAGACTATAGTCGATGGAGGACATTGATCCGAGTCCTTCCACCAAACACAAACACTTGAAGGCCTCATGAGTGTCGCACAAAAGCCATTAACATCCATTTTCCTGGCTCAGCACTGCAACTGTAAACTAAATCGATTTGACCTTGAGCTAAACCAATAGCAGTAGGATGGTAGAATGATGTGCAATTAATCATAGTGTACAATAATCAATGATAGGTGGTTATTAAGACGTACTGCAGTGATAGGCCCTAGACAGTGGTGATGATCACAATATGTTGGTGGAGCAGTGGTTACCAACTCCATTTCTGTTGTTTTTAATCCCAGCTGTCTACTACAGGCAGATTTACAGCTGGGACATCAGACCAGCAAAGTTAAATAAAACAATAATATTCACTTTACTGCCAAGAGGAAGATGAGAAGATCGATACCACTCTCCTATCCGTCTGGTAAATATAAAATCTGGAGCCAGCAGCTGGTTATCTTAACATAAAGACCAGCACAGATTTCAGGATCAGAATAAAAAATTAATCTGTAGGTGATGATCTAAATAATACTTTCATTTAAAAACAATTCCTAATGTAGCATTAATTTACAGCTTTATTCTCAAGGTAACAAATTCAAATTCTGACTTTTAACTGAGTGTTACCTCTTGCCACTCTAGGACGCCGGTCCATGCAACAATCTTATTGGCCACACCTGGTCCAATTTGGTTTGCATTGCCTGGAGGTCCAGACACACCAGGCTGTCAAAGAAAACAGAGGATCAGGAGGTTACATGTAGTCTACAGGTGCAGTTTAACAACAGAAATACAAGTAAATGCACTTGTCAATTCAAAAGAGCATAAAAATCACAGACTTAATTATGTTTCCCATTTTATTAATAATTCAAAACCTGCTATTCTTTAGAGCAGATCAAACTGGAACATCGTTAAATATTAGATTTAGCTAATTTTAGACAGTGTAATCTATATTAAAATAAGATTCAAAGTACAGTATGCTCTGCTACTATTAATGAATGAATTTGAAAAACAGAAAAAACAACACTGACTGTACCCACAGTGATTTTCTAGGGAAAAGGGAACATGTTCTGGTTTTGATCCGAGAGTAGTACTAACATTTAAAATTCATTTTGATATTAGACTTCAGACAGTGTGTTAGTCTGCAAATTCTGCTCTAGGCTGCTGGTGATACAGCATCACAGATTAAAGTCTTGGTTCTCTGATTCCTAACTTGAGCAGGGCCACTTACATTTGAAAATATCAATACGATTTAAACATTGATATTGTTTACGAGCGGGTGAGAATAGCAAATCAAGTCTTCAACTAAGCGCAGCGAGACAGAACTCCACAGAATGTCGACAACGATGAGATTACAACAAACAGGATTAAATACAAGTTCCAAGTTCCACCGCAGACTTATTGGACGTTTGTGGGACAGTTGGAGGTCCTGCTGAGGATGGGACGGGCACTACGGTCCTCATTCTGTCAAAGTTCAGCCAAAGGAAGCATGTGGCTTCAGCGGTCCGAGCTAATTAAATCAAGCTGGTATCCTCAGAGTGGCTTCTTTTTTGTCTTTTTTTAGTACAATATTCCCTCTGTGTTATGATTCCAGCAAGGAAACACAGTCTGTGGAAAAACAGAGGGAATCTGGCACTAAAAACTCAAACTCTTACTTTAGCTTTAACTTTACTGCTGCAGGTTTAGTCGCCCATCTCCCACAATGGAACTGTGTTGGGAAGGGACGGCTTCATGGCAACCAGTAACTGTTTTAATATACATATAGGTATGACAATATCATGAATATAAAAAAGGTCAACCTATCCTTTAGGGCTTTGGTCCTAGATTCTGCTTTTCCACTGTTAACGAACCATAATGTTTTGTATTTTCGTCGTTGAAAGGCTGGTCAGGTTTTCTGAAGTGTCAAAACTGAAACACACTTCCTCGCAGTGTTTATCCAAACATATGTCCTGCGTAATGGATCACTGAATCAGCAACTTAACTGTTTTATTTGTTGGATTTCTTTCTAAGAGGGTACCTGAAATTTGGATTTAATATCTTCTCCTGTGCAGCGTCCATGACAGTGGCTACATTTTAAGTTATGTGTTGTTGAGGTCCTGTAGTGGAAGTTTTGGATTTGAAACAATAGTATAGTTCTATATTGATTACTGTCACTGCTTACCATGTTGGGCTGTGCTGAAGGAGCTGTGGGCTGGTTCGCCGTGGGCTGCTGCTGAGGTGGCTGCTGCGGCTGCTGATTGGGTGCAGGCTGCCCCGGAGGTGGGACTGACTGCTGCTGATTGGGAGCGACTTGTTGCTGTGGCATCATAGGCGGCGTTGCTGTGGTGACTGTTGATATGCTGGGCTGACTGTGCTTCACCCCAGGGACTGATGGGATGTTTGGTTGATTGGTGAAGGGGGGACCTTGACTGACCATTCCTGGGACTGGAGGAGGAGAGAGAACACGGCAAATATCAGAACAGACACCAAAGATCCCGTCCTTAAAGGTTACTCCAGGCGAGAGAAACCAGTAAATACCAGATATCTGAAACAGCAGAACAAGGACAATGTCTTAGGAAAACTGTTTTCCAAGAAAAGAGTGAATAGGCTTTACTGTAAAATCACAGACACAGTCACACATACAGTATGTAAACACAGAGACATTGCAAATAAAATCCCAGCTAACATAAATTGTTCACAAAAGCCCACTGGTAACTCACAGCGACTCTTGGCCGACTGGCTGTTGGCTGTCTCCACGGCCATCTGTGCAGCCATCTGAGCAGCAGTCATGGGGGCCGGATTCTGTCGGCAAGCAGATTAAAGGAAGACAATGCTGGGTAAAACGTTTTAGGGGAAGGAACATAAACACCACTGTCTGAAACGGAGCCAAAAGCAGGCGGCAGGAATTAGTCTCCAGGCTGCCTTACGCTGTGTGGCTGCTTGGCTTTTACCTGATAAGGGTGGGATGTGTTAATGGGTGGAGGGGGCTGTGGCTGAGTGACAGGCAGTGACTGAGGCGGGAGGACAGGTTTGAGCGGCCCGGGTCCTCCACCTGAGGAAACTGGAGACAGACGATGGGAGAAGCTTAAAGGTTTTTCCACAGTTCTGTGAACTTGAGACTCCTCTGAGGTCCCAGTGTCGGACCACAACAGTGCCTCATTTTAAGTGAAGAAGCAGCTTTATCTATCTACGAATTCACTCCCACTCAGAGAGGAATGTAGGAGTAAACATTAGGAATAACTTGAATAGCTTTTCATCTGCAACTGTTGGCAACTACTGCAAACTAAAAACTCCATCACATCATCTTACAGGAGAATTATGTGACACTTTTAACATTTTACGCAGCAATAATTACATGTGAAACTAGTATCTTACAAGCATCTTAGTAAGGCCGTAATTATAGGACACTGGCCAAAATGAAATAAAAACAAACGTCTGCTGCAGACAGAGGAGGTATCTCAGAGAAAAGAAATAATAAAAGGGTAATTTAGTACCTCAGTGCAAAGCACACACGCACAAAAAAAAGAGATGCACAAAAAAAGATAACAAACAACATTAATGCCAGCTTTACTCCTGTCGTTTGCAGCCTGAAGGAATACAAAAAAGTGGTGTAACATCCTATCAAAAGTGTGTCTGGAGATAAGGAGCTTACAAGAATGCAGCTCCTACAACTGGGAAACTATAAAGCTACCCTATCCTGCACACTGCTACAGATAACACATTGTTCATTGTGAACAAACACGCTACTGTAATATCATCCAAAAGACTCGTCCTGTATTTGAAAGTGTGTGCCTGCATGTGTCTTCATGTGGCTTCACAATATTATTTTAACCTGCGTCAGCTTCCTGAGTGCTCTGTAAACCATCTAATACCACCCAACATAAGAGACCTCTGCAGCTCTCTTGAAGATTACATGATGATATAATATAATTTAAAAAGAATTAGATCAAAAGACATGTGATAAGTAGCTTAGAAAAATAAAAGCTGTACTTATTGATTTTTTTGGCCTGTTGTACACTGATAGACTCCACAACCAGCAGACAGACACACAGCGTTGGTATATTATCTCCTAATAACATTAGCACTTGTAGCGTTTCACAAAAACCAACAAACACTACATCAATCAGACAATAAATATTGTTAAGAATATCCTAAGCAACCCTGTTCCTTTCTGCGGACATTTAACTGAATCAGACAGACTGGACTGAGCGCAGCAGCTGCCCACACAAATCAGGTTTTAAACAATATATCTCACCAGGAAGTGAGATGCCTCTGACTAGGACCATGTGGAAGGGGTCCTGACTGTAGTCTGGATGGGGTTCAACCGCCCCTACTACAGGAGACGCCCGCTCGAACAAAGCCCTTAGAGCCGGAAGTTTCCGAGGAGCCACCACCGAGAAGTGAATTCCTTTCTGAAAAAAAAAAAAAAAAGAAAATATATCAAATGAAAAACAATAATGTTGTTCTTCATCTAACACAGTAAATAAGAATACCATTCTATTCTATTCATTATAACAGAAATAATGACAAGATTAAGTTTGTCATACAAGTGCCTGATGGAGAAAATATCAGTTAAAACTCACATCTCTGATGATTTTGACCAAGTTGTCTGCTGTGCAGCCGGTGTAGCTGACACTCTCCACAGCAGGAAGCAGATATGGAGGAGAGTTACACAGCAACACACACACTTTGTGGGTTTGACCTCTGGCAACGGCAGAAAAAGAGAAAGAGAAAGAGAGAGAGAGAGAGAGAGAGAGAGAGAGAGACAGAGAGAGAGAGAGAGTGTAAAGCTGAGATTTTTCTCACTACTTTTTCCACACTTTGATACAGTCAGATGTTACTGGAGCCAGCTTGTGCTGGGGATCAGAGGAGCTCCAGGTAAAACACATCAACAGTGGCTTCATCAGTCTGTTGTGGTGCTTGGCACCGTCTCCAGTTGGAGAGCCCTGTTACTTTCCAGTGTGGTCATACCTGGACCTGATCCAAGCCACACTCACTGATACTTTTCCAGGCTTTTCTACGTGGTATTAGAAACGCTGATTCACACAAGCATATATTATCTTAACACAGTTTTCAACACAAAATATATAAGTGCGCAAGATTTTGATTTAGCTAGTTTATCACAACACTCACTGAGTCTATGCCTCTGTGTTATCAAGCAAATACATGTAGATGACAGCAGCTCTGTTACCATGATCACACACACAGATTTAATTACTTTAGTCTGACCAAACAGGACACACATCCAAGTGTTGCATACTTTTTAAAGGAGCAATAGATTCCTCAGTAATAAACAACAAAAAGCCTGCCTTACATTTGTTCCCTCATCTTCTTAAAGTCATCAAAGAGCTGCAAGGCCACAGAGAGCCCTTCTGCAATTAGACTACAACTTTCTGCTCCACCTCCCATGAACCTGTGAGAGAAAAAAAACAGGAGATTATTTAAATCATTCAAATTGTCTGCTTTGACTTTGTTATGATAAATGACAAGGCAATATTAAATCAAATAGTTCATTTGTAAGAAATTACTGGATGTTGTCGATCCATGAGACAAACTCAAAGGCAGAGCTGGTTGGTGCATGGCACTGTACATACGACTCCGGGGCACAGTCCACTGTGTTGAACACCACAAGACCGTACTGTGTCCCTCCATACTGAAAGGACAAAAAATGCAGGAATTATTTTATTAACAATATTAACAAATCTGATGCAATATATAAATAAAAATCACTCACATCTCCACCAAAATCTGTTTCTGCTGGGGGCCCACCATTGAAATATCTATGGTAAATAAAATAGAGAGATTTAGGCAACACGAATATAAAGGAATAACTTCACAGAGGAGTGTCTGTGTCTCCTTACTCAATAGCTGGAAGTATATAATTTTTTCTTAGAGATTCAAAGTAGGGTCCAAGGTTTGCAGTCCCCTCGATGACAAACACCACATCGGCCACCTGATTGGATCCAGGCTTCGTGGATGGCTCCATGAGTGCCGAAGCTGCCACCACGGAAGTGGACATAGAGGAGGGACAGGTTTTACAATGAATGAAATACCATTAATCCATCATTTTTTAACGGTAGTCCAAGGTAAGAACAACTGGCAGCATCATTAAAGCTTCTAAGTGGTCGTTAATACTAACTGCAGGGACAACCTGTCTCTCAAAAGTGTGGCGTGCCATTTCTTTTGAGTAAACACCTTGTTTAAAACACCTTTATTCTTCTATTCGTCCTAAAAACAAAAGCGTGAAAACAAAGCTCGAGTTTTGCAATTTAACCGCTTCTACTGGGCGACACCGGTGAACCACTTATTAAAGATAAATCATTTAAATGTGTGCCATAAAAGGATGAAGTGTGTGCATTCCTGCTGATCCCAAAATAGAAAGTAAAACTACAGAAAGCTAAACTTCCTGAGCACTGGGGCTAGCATGCTAACGAGCTACCATCCAACCCTTGCACCTAAAAAATTATTTAGTATTATCAGTGTTTTCTAGAGTCCAAGGATCTTACAAAGCATACAAAACAAAGCAAAAACACTCTGCACGTCCACAGCAGCTGAACTGCGCAGAGCTCTTTATGTAGCGTTAGCTAGGTAGCTAAACGATAATGAACTATTTAAGCTAACATAGTTAAAATCCCCTAAACTAGCCGGATACTCTCGAGCTACACAATAATATGGACTGACCTGATGGTAAGCGACCGCCAGTGGAGTCGTGGGTTCAGTTAAACACAAAAATAACGTAAAAAATTAGCTTGGATAGACATTTGTTATATTTTTTTTTTGACGGAAGTGACAACACGCCAGGTCGCGTCAATGTGACGTAACGGCCATCTTCTTCGTCCCTTTTATTTTTCGCTCCGCGGCGCAGTGCTGCCTCCCATCGTTTAAAGCCTTTAATCAGGAGTGATTTTCACACACAGGGGTCAGCAAGTAGTTTCATGATAATATGTTTATATGTAAATACCTATGTATATATCTAATATATGTTTTCTATTCGTTTCTCTTTTATATTTTGTTTACATCACTTAGGACTGAACTGAGGACCAAGTGTATGTTTTATGCTGCTGTGTAACAAGAGCTGTAATAAAAAACAGTGGCCTGTCTGTTTCATTTATGGATGAACACAAATCTGGTATGGTCAAAAGATCTATCATCATTTATTATTTATCAATATTATACAATAAGGCAGGTTTATTTCTACCACACAGAGGTAATTACATTAAGACAAAATATAAAGGAAACAAAAGGCATTATAAAAACAGGAAATATGATTTTAAAAAGCAAAATATAATAGAAGAAATGTAACTAAACATATGGTGAAAAGTTAAGTAAATGAAAGCTGAAGCAAACCTGAGGGTTTCTGGGAGACAATGTCGCTTTGTCTCTGGGGAGAGAGCAGACGTGTCCCAGACAACCTGACGTCTGCACTGTTCATAACACAGCAGCCAATTAGACATCTGTATTTTGTCCCCAAACCATTTACTGCTTTATAAAACAACAGGAAGCCAGAGCAGAGGTGTGAGGACTGCTGTGATGTGTTGTTGTTTCTTGAATAGGTTTGTTGTCTGATCGACGACATAAGACGCCACTGACAGTCGAGTCTACTGAAGGTTTCCTAAGTTTTTAAAGGGGATATTTTTTAGTTTTACAATATCTTTGAATAACTGAGATGACTATTTACTGTTGTGCATCCAGCGAGGTTCATTTTATCTCAGTTCTGTGGTCACATTTCCTTTGAACTAACCGCTTCCTGTCAACTTAGCAGAAGTCGACATTTAGGGTAAATGAAGCTTGAAGGCACAAGGTCATGGCTGAATATTATCTTGGATTAAATGTCTAAAACTCTCTCTTTGAAAGCGCTCCTCCGGTGGCATTAGTCATCAGAAAGGTCATCTGTTATCTTATCAGCCTCAAATCCATCTAATGGCCATCCTGATGTAGACAGGGCAGAGGGCCAAGTGAGGACTTTCATCAAGGGTAAAACTGGGAATCTATTCAAGACTTTTAAGATCCTAACTGACTGCGAAAAGGCTGCATCACACAATTAACCACCCACCGATCATGTTTGGATTTGTTCACATTGTCGTTGTAAAACTCTAAACTGAGACCAGTCTGGTGATCAGCCTGAAGGGGAGAGAGAAACCTGAACATGCTCCTGGGGGTGTGTGAACAGCAGCTTAAATATATGCTCCTGCAAGACCTGCTGGACCCCCGCCCTTGTTGAATATTGACCTTGAGCGTGTTTCCTGCAGCAAGCCTTCAGAAAGCGAGGCAACGTGTGAAACATGCATGCACCAGTGTCTGCAGGGCAAATCCCTTGGAACGTGTAGATGTAGAAGCCATGCATGAAGGCTTGAGATGTGTCCATTGGTTGAAAGCAAAAAGTAAGATTATGACTCATGAGGGAAATGGAGAGATTCAAGGTTGATTCAAGGGTGAAATAGCACAAAGCTTTCACTGTACTGTGTGATATTCTCAAACAGATTTCATGTTATTGAGTGTTTTCATCTCAGCAAGAACACTGGGTATTTCCAGGTGCTGTTGAGCCAGATCTCCAGGAGATGTCAGCAGACGTCTACAGTAAGTACAGTAGATGTCTGCTCTTCATCACAGAGACAAGGTTACAGATTGTTACTTAAAGGGCTTTGAGAGCCAGAAAGCCTTGAGATGGTTTATCTATAGAGTGTGTATATTTAGACTGAGTAAAGTTACATAAAGGAAAAGCTCCAGGGACAACAAACAAGCAACAACAGCCTCGACCACAGGACATGTTTAATCTGACCCTTCTTTTGATTGTATTTAAATGAATATAAAATGTTGTTTGACACTGGAAATGCTGAACCTGCTTCAGGCTGAGCTGGTTTGCAGTTTTCCTGTCCTTTATAACCTTTCCTCCGCAACACCGACCCCCTCCCTCCCCTCCGAGGCCTCGCTGCTGAAAACAAGGAGCATAATTACTCCAGTAGCTACGAGCATGCTAACCTGCTGTCAGATCAGCGCAACACACACCAGCGCCTAACCTGTAGTTGTAGCACATCGGCGCACCGTTTCTGTGGGTCCAACAATAGCAGCTACTCCCCTGTGGCAGTGCCAGCGAGTCAGCTCAGCACAGCTCTCAGGAGGGGGCTTCAGAGCTCATCACATCCAAAACCTCCCACAGAAACAAAGCTACATATCAATTTAACCCAAATTCTGAGGAGGGCAACGAGCTGCGGGCTGGAGCGCTTTTCCAGTTGGGCGTTAATACGCAGGGCTGCATCCGGCAACCTAAGCAAAGTTCATCTGAAGAGGGGTTTTTCTGCCTGAGGTGATCTGGATGCAAACATTAAACTCCCCGCAGAGCTTTATATTCTGACTGAGCAACGTGGCCAAATTAAACTGACAGGATGGATCATGAGTGTTTGTGTGTGTGTGTGTGTGTGTGAATGTGCCTGCGTAGGCAAACCCTTTACTTTGCAACTCTGATGCTCTCTGCTGCTCAGAGGGATATACTGTGTCTCTCACTGCTTTGAACTTCAACACACACATAGTGGCAGCAGTTGCCAAGCAATTACAGAAAGCCTGCTCTCCGGGTGTGCCTTCAGAAAACTTCTATTTAAAAAAAAAAAAAACCATTTTGTTTTTTGTTTGGTCAGAGAATGACATAATAAAATATGAATGAGAAATATGGTGGGTGCCGCGGAGCTGCATGTCTGCGAGGTCCAGGTGGCGTGGTAAAGACAATCCGTCTCTTGACCGTGGTACCCAGCTGGGATGCTGAGGGCCAGATGGTCTGCTCACAACAGGTAATCACAGCCAGCATGCTGATACACTGACATCCACACAAATGGGCTACCAGAACCACCCAGAGCATTTGGGATGCTGTGATAGTACCCACCCCTGCCAGTCTCTGGGGCTTTTTCTGTTGAGTCTAGCACTGGTGCTGTGCAGCTCAGGCAGTGAGTAATGAACAGAGCTTAAATATGGATTTTTACCTCCATTTTTTAAATGGCAAGATTCTTTTACTCCACATTCATATATTCCTCTTTAGCGT
>NW_026118132.1:0-36497 GCF_001640805.2 Lates calcarifer
GGGGAATTTCATGTTTTGGAAATTTCAGGATGTGCATGTGCTTGTGTGCGTGTTGGTGTGTGCACGTGTATGTGTGTGTATGTGTGCATAACAGAGCTCCACTGAGGCCAAATCATCTGAGCCCAAACACTGCTACCTAATATTACTGCTTTATATTGACAATAGATCAAATAACAGTGATGTTTTACTATCACCTGACTTTATGTTTCAACTTATTTTAGCTCATCGTTTTGGTTTTCTTTGCTTCATGACTAAATGAATGAGGATGTTGCTATGTAGTTTTATAATTAAGAAATTGTTTGCTAATGTGTTTGTCATTAACAACTTTAAACACTGTTAACTCAGTATGCCATGTTGTTTCCAGCTTGTTAAGCCGCCCCCAAGTAGCCAGAAAGTAGCTATGTAAATCAGTTTCCTACTTTTTAGTCTTTTTTTGGTGGATAATGAATTTCCATTTCCATTTCTGCAATTGTTTTTAATACTTTGCCAGATTAAAACTCGCATAGGTTGAACTGAAATGATTTAATTTGCTGTGTAAAATGGTAGTTTTTCATTTGTTGCTGATGGGCTAAAACATGAAAAAAAAAAACATTTACATGGGCCTTTAATCTGTCAATTAAGGTGGTGGCTGGACAGACCCTGAACTGGCTGACTTTGAGCTGCTGGTGATTATGAGCGCCACAGTTGAACCAACCTCAGCCACCTGCCAGGTTCGAACATCCTACCTTCCGGACGAGATCCTCTGGGGCTACGAGTTTCCCCCCGTTGTTTCCCTGTCGCCCTCAGGGAAATACGTGGCTGATTTCGCCTTCTTCGACAAAGTGGCCAAAACCAAAACTCCGCCCCTCTTCAAGGCCCTGCCGCCGAGCCCGCCATCACAGGCGTCCCGTAGCAAAGAGGACGGGATGGACCTGGAGAAGATGAGACTGGAAGAGAGCTACAGGGGGGAGGAGAGGGGCGAGACAGGGGGCGCATTAGAGATAGCAGCCCACTGAGTGTGCGCATTAGTAATGTTTGAAGAGAGAGAGACAGGAAGAGGTTAAGGAAAGTTGATATGAAACTGAGATAAAAGGTAAAGACAGGAAAAAAAAGAACCAAGCTGCTCAACAGAAGTCAAATTCTCACATGAGAACTGTCTTCCTCCCACTTACATACACACACTCTGCCTACGCAAATTCAAATTGTGGACCACATGGCAGGAAAGTAAACACCTGGGTGCCCCTTTCACTGCACCAACTAACTACACACACACATACACACACAGCGCTACTGTAACCACAAATCTATAGGGGAGATACTGAAGATGGCTGCAACCGACTTCAAAGGGAGCGAGTTCAAAACCCAACATGTACAAATGTACAGCGCTACATCAAGTCATCCATAGAGACATTTTCTAAACTTTTATTTCTTTTTCTTTTTGGAAAGGACTTGATTTACTGCAACTGGAAGATACTGAAACACTGCAGAAATCTCCAGGTCATTTCTGTCTATAATTCAGAAAATTTTTATGACTCAAACTGCTCGTAAAAAAGAGTTTTTTCAAGAATTGTCTAGAAATGAGTGTCTGTTCCTTGAAACCAGAATAACAAAACTGAACAGAAAAAGGTGATTTTTGTTTTGAAACATGTGGCAATATTCTCCCCACACTTACTTGAGGGAAGAATTTCTTACAGACAAATTGACTTGATGAGATAATTTCTGCAGTGAAGTAGAACGTCTGGTATGGATGTTAATCACTGAATCACAGTACTGTTCTTTTCCCTCTTTTTTAATTAATAAAACACCAGTAAAAGGTGGCAGAAATACTGGAACAATATTATTTTTTTTAACAAGGGATTTTAAAGGAATGTATCATTTTATCTACCTAGTCGTTTCTAACAACACTGTTACTTGTTACATCTGAAAATATTATACTCTTTGATATGAATATCTTTGTTTATTGGGGTAAATACTGTATGTTTAGTAATATTACTAAAAGCACTTTAACTTGAAAGAAAAGTGGCATTTTACACAAGGGGAATAACTGAACTAACTCTGATTTTTAATGCACTGTATTAAATAATTAAATCTTGTGATTATGTTTGGGGCTTGTGAGTGTGAGTGTGTGTTTATGCTTGCAAAGGGTAACTGTGTGTGTGTGATAATACTGTTTGTATGAAGCTTTTTGTGACCTGTTTTAAATTTTATGTACAGTATATGTGTTTTAATGTACCTCTGTACAGTATGTGTAAAATATTTTCTCCACATTCTTGACTTCATGTCCTGACATTTGATACACAACTCTGCATTTTCAGTATACCATATTAATTGTTTTGATGCACAATATTATATCTGTAAAATATAGTACACATGTCTTTTTACTGCTGTTACTTTTTATTTTTTCAGTGGTTATGAAAGTGGGTTCTGCTAATATGTATCTAATCAACTACCTTTTTTCTATTAGATAAATACATATAAGGATCAAAATGACTTTTTTCTCTTTTTACTGTACATGGAAATTGTAACTTAAATGAAATTGTGGTACTTGTTCTAGGGGATTAATTCAATTGATTGGTTAACACAGAAACAAAATGTTTTGGGGAATGGACCCCATGAGGAACATGCTATTAAAAATCTGTGATATATTATCACCTGATGTTTATCACCAATATCTCAAACATATAAAGCACAAGTTTTAGTTTTCAAGGGAATCGAGGACTTACCAAGTAATTCAAATGTGTCGCAATCTGTTTTTAAATTTGTGCTTTTGACTATTAGATGAAGTCCCATTATTCAAATGAAAATCCTCTGCTGTTCCATAGAAGCCAAGTAAAAAACATTAAAAACAACTTAAAATATTTCAGAATCATTATGGTGTGCTTGTTTATACTGTATCACCTGTACTGTGTACTGTATATGGCTCACACTGAATACTGGAAGCTCATCGGTCTGACTGGTAATGTACTTTTTAAGTGCCTTCTTTAATAAATTTGTTATTTACAATATGTCTGCATGTGTGTGCATGAGACAAAGGACTAAGCACATGGTCTAAAGTGCCTATAGCAAGTGCTTTTAGTGCATGTCCAAATCCTCTTTTGCTAGTTTAATGGCAGAAAAAAAGGGCTCAGTGCCAGCTGCATGCTTCTTTTATGTCAGATTTTTGAGAGACAGAAAGAAAGAACTGCAGGGGAGAGGTCAGGGTACAGGCCACAGGTAATAAGGCTGAAACAGAAGTGCAACCTGCAACAACAGGTCAACACATAGACAGACTGAAGCAGTGGTTGCAGGGTGGTTGTGACATAGCTGGGTATTTGATTGGTTGATTACAGTGATGAGGTGCAGGGCTCCAGCACACCTGCATCTACTCAGATGCGAACACAGGGAGAAAGAGGGAGAGAGCCACTGGGGAAGCAACAAAAGGTAAGGAAGACACACAGTGTGAAGTAGAGGGGTGTCAGGGAAGGTTGCTGAGGCAGAAGGAGTCTATGGACAGACTGCTGGGGGACTGGTTCTTGCTGTCATGTAACCTGTAGCTGCAGGCATTGAAAGTCGTGTAATTTAACTGCAGCAGCGACTCTCCACAGTCTCCACAGGAACTAACAAACTAACAAGCTAACAAGCAGTCTGTTGTTTGACTCTGGTACACAAGCGAATCTGATGAGCCCTGAAGCTCCCGAACACTTTGGAGAACAATTCAGAGTAAAGGTTTGTCATGTAGAGGTGAGGGCGAGTCAAGTCGCGTAGTACTGGATGGTCTCAGCAGTGATTGCATAAAGCTAGGCTAAGCCTTGTTAACAGGTAACAGAAGCAATAAACAGGAAGTGGTTACAGGCTGAGTGACTGAAGAGCTAAGAGCAACATAAACCTGGAATTTGGAACAAATCAGGTAGAAGTGAGCTGGTATTAAGGCTAACAGGGCTATTAGGGAAATGAGAATAGGTGTGCACGTGAGCAGGGTGGGATGGGGTATGGCAGTCTGTTGGTCCACTGAATCTGGGCGATGGAGTCACTCACCAACCCTATTTGTCCCATTACTTTGCCAGTTTCTCCACTGTTACACAAAACTGTTTACGTAGTTTTAGCTCTAGCTTCTTCTGACTATTGTTGTTGATGCAATGTCAAGAGGTCACCATTACATGAATCTGTAGAGGGATTTAAATTTGAAACAACTGATACAGGAAGTGGAGACACGACGTAGCGGCACCCAGCCAAGGCGAGAGAGAGGGACAGGGAAAGAAGGTAAAAAGAATAATGAGAGAGAAGGGTCGATTTAACCAGATAACAAGTTAGACAGATGTTAATTGTCTGCACCACCCGGCTGCAACGAAGCCCCCGCTGCTGAAAAAATCGTAGAGACTACAAACCAAGAACAAACTGTGTTAGTCACAGTACTGTGTTCTGACAAACAGCTGCATGTTATTATTGTATTTGGTCATCACCATGGTGATACATTACCAAAGAACAGGCAAAAATTACCATGATAATGTACTTCCCCTCTTCTTATGGTATTACCAAGGTGTTTTTGTTTGTCTTTCAGGTGAAACATCTGGCTGTAGTTTCCATGACTTCAAAATCCCCTCTGATGACATCTTCAACTGGTAATTTTGACCAATAATACAGTGAGGCATACTGCCAAACTGCCTTCACAGTGCATTTAAGTATGTATCAATAAACTGCATGTACACAGATAAAGGTGAAAAGCAATTAAGACGTACAGATAGTAGCTGTGTGCTCACTAAATGTCTCACCTTAGAATGGAAACCTGCTCTGCTTCCTGCATAAACCACAGGAAAACCCCACAGGTATGTTTGTTTGCTTTAGAAAAAATCCATCTGCAGCTAGCTCATATCAAGCCACACACCTACTCACTTGCACACACACAAAAAGATCTTGTGTAGTAAATTTTGAGTCTACAATGGCCCAACCAAATTCAAATTTCACAGTGTATAAATGCAGCTGGCTGCACCATGTAATGCAAAAAACACGTGATCAGCAAGCTGCGCTGACCATTTAACCATGACACCAAACATCTGAGAAGTAATGCATGGAAGACTTTCGGTTTCAGCAGCACAGATAGAATAACTGAGGGTAAAGATATGGGTGTATGCTAACTTTGTAAAATGCAACTACCTTACTACAACAACAGAAAGTCTTGGTCTCCTCCTCATCTTGTCTCGCAAATGAAGCTACTAGGCATATTGATTCTACAATGTGGTTTAAGATTTGGGGTGGTATGGGGGGTATTCAAATTAATCTAAACAAATGATGTTGTAGTTCTCAGTTGCTGCAGCATGCGCCACTTCCTGACCTTTGAAAGATATGACATCTGCTGCCACTGCATTGCTACATTCATGGTTCGCTGCCTCAGCATCGTACCTAGTGTAGAACCGTGTTTCCTGTTTAACAGAATCACACTTGTTGACTTGACTACGTTTTAAGGATTTAAAGTGGATTGAAAATGTTTCTTCTTCTGTGTTGCTGGATTCTTTCAGGTAAGAATAAAAAAAAAAAAAAATCAGCTTCTAGTTAAATGTTAGAACCAGTTAATCAGTTTTTATAAATATTTATGAGGTTTCATAAAGAAATGGACTGTAACACTCTATGCAGTGAAGTGTTATTTTACATATGCAGGAGGTTTTTTTAAGTTAATGAAGGAGAATTAATTGGTAATGCTTCAGATAACAGCTTGCAACATACAGTGTAATGCTAGAATTATCTCACATCTACACCATGGGAAATGTTCTGGTGCTCCCAAAGGGCTATCTGCCACTACAAGGTACGTCCATGAGTTTACTTCAGAACAAAGATCCAGGGGACAGTGTTGTCACAGATACTGAGAGTCTTTGAAGACTATTGTCGTTCACCTCACCCACAAACTGGACACCTGTTTTATATATATATATATATATATATATATATATATATATATATACAAGAGACTACACCATAACTCTGGAGTGATTACACTGTATGTTGTAGTCTGTAATCTAAAGCATTACCAATTCATTAATAATTATTAGTATTATATAATAATATCAAAATGTTCATGCATAGTGCTGCTACTACTACAATTGTAAAATTAAATCCCTATCCTGTATGTATATATCCTGAATGTATTTTAAGACATTTTCTTCTCTTGGGATGTTTCTTATCAGGAGTCATGGCAGAAGTCCCAGACGTGACACATTACCAACTGAAAAACAGCACACTATGTCTACATGTTAGAACACCACCACCATATAATGGTGGTAAATGGACCTTTGCTAGAAAAACTATTGCATATGATAAAACCATCAACCCCAGCTACAAAGAGAAAGTGGATTACAAACCTGAAAATCTCTCTTTGTGTATTAAAGATCTAAATGACACAGACACTGGCAACTATACAGTCACATTCAGTGACTCTGAATTTAATGACGTATCAGAACGACACAGAGTCATTGTTCAAGGTAGGTTCTATGTACTACTTTTTCTTTGCCTGCATCTTTATATGTTCAAACATAGCATTTATCTTAAGGTGAAAACTTTTCTGAAACATGTGAATCTGTCACCATCTTTAGCCACCGTGTCAAATGCAAATATGAGGAGCAATCAAAAAGTTTAGAGACTGCGCCTTAAATTTGGCTGCTATCCCTTTTGAAGTAATGACTTTGTGCTCTTGACATGCTTGGAATGCTCCCTGTATGTCTTGTAAGTGTGTCAAGCACCATTTGCACCTCATGGTGGATCTTCTCCATTGTGTCAAAACAGCAACCCTTCAGCTTGAATTAAATTTTGGGAAGAGGAAGAAGTTGCAGGGATCCAAATCCAGTGAGAAGGGTGGGTGGGGAGTGATGATTGCATTGCTTTTGCCAAAATAATTGAATGTAAAAACGTGCTGTGAACGATCACATTATCATGTTGGCGCACCCAATTGCCATTGTGCCACAGTTAAGGTCATTTGAGGTGAATTTCTTCCCTGAGACGTCTCAAAAATGTTGACAGGTGTTGACTGTCTGATCCTTGGGGACAGATTCACAGTGCACAACCACATGAATGTCAAAAGAAAATGACAAGATATTCTTGATCACACTCCTGACCCCATGTGCCTTCTTTGATCTTGGAGACCGTGGGGTTCTCCACTTCAGATTGCTGTCTGATCTCTGGGTTGTGGCCATTGATCCAAACTCTCATCACTGGTGATGATCCTCAACATGAAGGTTGGGTCATCCCCAGGTTGGTGATTGAGATTCCGACTTTGAGCAGGGTGCTGCTTCTGCTCCATGTTGAAATCATCAAATGCACACCTGCAGGTGGTCAGAAAAACGAAAAATGTAACACAGGTCCAGATGTTGGTGCAACATAACACTAAATACTGACTCACAAAAATTGTTGCTCACACCTGCTGCATGTGCATTACTGTGCCGTGCTTCATTTGTTTGGAACAGGAAGAGTTTCTGAACTTTTTGATCACACCTCACAGGTTTTTTTCTCATTGCAACTTCAAAACTTGTCAATAGTTTGGATTGCTAATGTGGATGGTGCACATAGTTAGGAGGCTGTTATTTCACGTCCTATTTAATTTTCCCATAGTTCACACATTAAAGTCAAAACACATAAATATCAGTGTGTTGTTATGTTTCCAACCGGTAGCTACTGGAGGGGACCATTAATGTATCTATATCTGCTTGGCTGGGTGTTGCAGAACTTGTTCCTAGACCTGCTGTCAAAATATCAGTGCTGCGCTCCAACCTGTCTGCTGGATTGTGCAGTATCTCAGTCAACTGCTCCATCCAGGATGACTGGATGTGGTCTGTCTGTGATGAGGACAGCTGCAGAACATTTCAGAGGTCATTCAGTAAGGTCACCATCACCATCTCCACTGACAACCAAACTGTTGTCTGCAGCGGCAGCAACCATGTTAGCACAAATAATGTGTCTGAAAGCACGAGGACAACATGTAAGTATCATGTGCTATTTCTAAATGTCAGTATAACTTGTTTGTTGATTTACTGCTCACTAAATTAGTGAACTGGACTTTTCTTTTTCATGTCTGAAAAACAAGAATTCAAAAAGTTAGTGGAAAAAGTACATAGCTAAAAATCACATGCAGGGATTTTGATCTCAATGCACCTGTACGTTCTCGTAGTAACGTGTCATAACATGTTCTAACATGAACCCTTAAATGCATATTGCAATGCAAAAATAAACATCATAACTTAAACGGTTATGTCCTTTTTCCACAAACTTTTTGAAGCCCCCTCGTATCTCTAATGATGTGCTTCTATGTCTTTTCAGGCTTCAGTAAATCTGATCCTGAAAACAAAGAGGAATCAGAGCCGCCCCTGGTGATAATAATATTTCTTGCAGTGTGTATCTCGCTGTGTGTATTTTCTGCCTGTATGGCAAAGAAGTGTTTTTCTAGAAAATGTGATTGCCATCAGGTAAGCTGCATTTACTCACTTATTGATATTTGTCATGTCGTTTTATGAATGTTAAATTGGAACAATTTGATGACAGAAAGGTGTAGTGCTTTTTATGCAGATATGATAAAATCTGAATCATACAATTTAACAAAGATGTGGAATTGATTTTGAAAAACTGAAAACATTTCTTATTTCCAGGGACAAGCATCAACTCATTTAATACAAAGTCAGCCAGATGAGGTACAGCCACATCCTGAACCTAGAGTTTCTACTTCATCTTCCAGTCCAGCTGAGCCTGCTTACGAAAACGTGGATCCCTCACAGCCCAGCTGGACCCACGGTCCAGGAGAGCAACTGGGGGCTATGTCAAGTCAGACAGTAGATACTGTCTACAGCGTTTTACAGGCAACAAATGTGGCCGCTTCTCTTGGCAAGAGTGATACGAGAAGACAAGAGGCATCCACCTCACAGTCTGTCATCAGTGAGGCAGAGCACCCGTGCAAATTGACACCGTGTACAGTGTGTTGCAAAAGCCAAAAAATATGAAGTCACAGCACCACCAAGAGGTTGGACAAGATTTTCAGAGGAGATGAACATTGTGAGAGAAGCATGTTAAATGGACACTCATGTAATATTTACCTTCTTTAAACTGGAGGATAAATCTTTATAGGTGTTGATACTCATTTAAAATTTGTAGAAAATATGTGTTTTCTTTAAAAATAACATTTATTCATCACTTCCTGTGCTGTGTTCATTGCAAGAAGATTTATCAAATGAAGCAATGAATCACTCATCTGAAGTGAACTTGTCCTTCATGAATGACCCATCACAAAACATCAGGTGCTGTAACATCCAGTGTTGTCAATGGCAGCATCAGTAAGCTACAGACTGTCAGCTGAAATATGAGAGTTTCTACTTTCCCTTAGATATTTCACAGATGTGTAACTGCTTGCAATGCAAACCAAACATTAAGTCTGATTAGGGGGAAAAACAGGAAGCAGAAATGTAGTATTTCATGACATGCATATAAAGCAGGGAACAAGGGCTTAACTGGGTCACTAGAATCTGAAATTGATGATGTGGTGGTCCTGGTTACTACCTAATACAACTTACTGCTGTGTCTTTCTTTGTAAAACATCTTCTTTTTTTTAACTCTGAGGTTTAGGTCTATAAATTGCTTGGTTTTTGCAACAGTTCACTGAACAGTTAAATGAACATGTCTACTGTTTTCCAGACTAATGAAAGGTATATTTGACCTTGAAGACAGTGTAACCTTTAAGTTTACAACAAAATAAGATGTCTTAGTTTGAGCAGTTTACAAGTAAATGTTTGTGTGGGTAGTGGCACAGAATATTTATACTGATTGAGGTCTATGATAAGCATGACACAGGGGTTATCTGTGGTCATTAAGTCAGCACTGATACAGATTTGCTTCTGGAGGGTTTCATAACCCAGTTCCACTCTGTGTTGTTTGGTTTGGGATGCACTTACTGTGGCAGACCCTCCATGTGAACATGCAAACTGAGTGGACGTGGCCAGGGAGAAGATGTAAGGGCTGGTTTGAGAAAGGGCCCTGGTCTGCGGTGTCCTTGCTGGCCTGGCTTCCTGTTTGCTGTGAGGCTCTGATGTCTTCACCTGGGAAAACGTCACACTCTATAAAGTTAAATCTCCGTGTGAACCTCCTTTAGTTGCAGCCTGAACAAGCTGGTCATAACATAACATAACTATTTTGTGTCACTGCTTTTCAAAGGAAGAGCTCTGATGAAGCAGCAGTAGTAGATATTAGGATACTTCATTTTTCTGCCTAGACCCTTGTTGCTTTGATTTGTTGAATTTTACTGTAGTAATTTCCTGTTCAACTGTTCTGACTGGGGAGTGACATAAAGCACCCACAGCTTACAAGATAATCGTACAGTTCAACAGCATTAACATCACTGTATAAATTACATATCAATTACATTCTTTTACATAGAAATTTTATTAGTAATCCAGTACTCTGGTCAATTCTACCTTTTAAACTTGTATTTAAATGAACATTATCAACCCACAGAATAGCATGCACTAGTGCAAATCACATTTATGTAATTCAGTCAATATACTGTGCCGTATTTGTTAGACCCAAGCACACTGTGCAGTTGAAATAGAAACTTATTCCATAAATGACCACAGGGGGGTGTCAAACTACTCTAACTGACATAAACACAAGTCTGGGACTGTGGCCCTGTGACAGCATGCCATCACATATCTAACGAGATGACTAATGAGCCACATTCTTAAAAAGGTGTATAATTATTAACTTTCTGAACTTTTTTTGAACTAGTCATATTCTTTGAGTTTTTCAAAGCTAAATTCCTGTAGCTAAGGGAGACTCTGTTTGTCATGACTGCAAACTAACAGTTAGTTTCCAATGTGGTTTTCTATAAAAAAGACAGACTCATTCTGTGTGGAACCAGAGGGGAACTGAATATCTCTGCGGTGTCAAAGTCAGACAAAGGACTTCTGCAAGTGTTAATGTTTAGCAAAATGCAAAAATGTAAAGCAATATCCTTCTTTACGATGGTCATTTTGGGACATCCCAGAGTCAGTTCTGCATTGTCTGACATTGTTCAGTTCCTGGAAGTGGTTTGTTCCAACTGCTCGCTGTTGCACTGATGAATGGCACTGGTTGGTCTAGCTTCAATCAAAAATACTGGGGCTTTCCATATTGACCACCTAACCTTAAATATAATGCTATTTAAAGCATCACTGATTGTTAAAAGATTGAAAGGCTATTGTTTGGACAGGTGATACTTGGTTTGTCTAAGTGAACTAAGATTAAGACCTCGCCTTTATTTTTACTGATCTGTGGGTTCTTGTGTCAAAAATAAGACGTGGTCAGCGTTGTTAGAATCACAAAACAGTAGTTGCTGTTGTCATGTAATATTTTGAATAATTTATTGACGTTTCAGTAAGTTAGTTCCTGTCCCTAATTATTCATTCAGCTACAGGCTGAATCTATCTGCACCATCTCTTTACTGAAAACAAATGAGCATTAGTTTTACTTGGAGCTGCAGCACTGAAAATGAGGAAATAGTCTTCAGCTCAGTGTGTGCTGTCAGTCAGATGAGAGTTTCACACCTGCTTTACTGCATGAACCAGACAGAGCAGAGGTGATAGTGGGTGATAGTGTTCAAGATGCAGAACAGAGCAGGAACTTCTATGTTAAATTTTTTTACCTTTCTGGCTTTGTTTGTTTTCTTCCCTTATATTTCAGACTGAGAAATAAATATTGATCTTCTACATCCTGAACGTCACCACCAGTCACTGTTGTATTCAAACACAATATTGTGCTTAACTTGTTATATTGTCTGTTTATATACATCGCACTTGACCACACTGCACATCCTGTACAGTATGAGACAATTCTGCTTTTCTGCTCATAAACACATTAGCTCTGGTGTGAACATGGTGATGTCACTGTCTAATTCCTGCTACCACAACATCTTTATGTTTGAAGAGGAACTTTTTTTTTCACCCACTGTGATAAGCAGTCACTCTGTTTGTAGCTTGCCCGTTGTTGCAAAGTAAACTTTATAGCAACAGGAGCAAAACAGAAACAGTTGATTTGTTTTTCCAACTGTGCTTTTAGTTTATAAAGATGTGCAGCAACAAATGCAACTGAAATAGCAAATATCTTTACGTCATCTTCCAAGGTTGCAGCACACAGACCACATAAAGCACCAAAAATAAAAAGATGGAAAACACTGAGAAACACATACAGTACACACTGTAGCATTGTGTAAGATGACACACAGCAGCTAGCATCTGTTTCACTTGCATGTGTGGATGTAGTTGGTTTTCAGGAGCCAACATTCTAGTTTGTACAGGGGGGCAGGTCTCTGACTCTGTAGCAGTACATGTGACTCTGTGGTTAGAAGCATGAATGTTAACATTTCAAACTACATTCATGCTTCTGCAGAGTGAATGGGAGCTTTTATCCAGCACCTGTGTGCATATCTGCTGTCCATAGATCAGATGCACATTTTAACTGACCGTATGAAAAAAATCACATAATCTTGATTTAAACCCTGCTGCTGTCAATACAAACATTGCAGTCACTGGTGGTTTTTCATGATTTGGTATTTTGTCACATTTAAACAGCTCATTTTCAAAGCTGCACAGCCTGAGTGCAAGAAAAACTTTATCGTTCAGGATTCAGGTCCAGTCCTGCACCCTTTCTAACTTATTAATGTACACTGAGTAAATATGTCCTATTTCATTCTAATATGAATCATAGTGAGCCTGAGTTTGTCTTTGCGAAGGTGAAGCATTGCTGTGTTAATTCTGGTTCCCACACAGTGGTTGACACAGCCCAGGATGCTTCTTAACCACAAGACCACCACACACCCCCAGCCACTGGGTTTTAGCAGACTGTTAAAGTCTCATGGTAACAGTGGTTGTTGAATATCAACAGGATAGTGCTTTCATTCAGTTGGTTTTACTCTCTACTGAAAAATCAACTGTATTACTGATACTAATGGTAAAACAGGCAGGCTGGAAAAATGGGTTAGGACTTTAGATCTTGACTGTATAAAGCTCCAAGTAAAAGAAAGAAATAATATCATGTTGTCTTTTCTGTTGCTTAGTTCTGTTTTATGAAACAAGCTGAGAAGATCCACAGACACCAGGGTGAGTATATGGGCTGTTTTTCAGTACAGCAGCTTAATTGTGTGATTTAAGATAAAGACCTGGGGATATTTTCAGATAAAAACTCTGAGATTGAAGAAGTTGATTTTAACTAGTATTTATCATAATGTCTGTGGTGTCATGTCCTTTTAAAACTACACACTGTAGATAAGGAGGCTCTTTACTGATCCTGGAAGGAACATTATCTGTTTATTTGACATATTTAAAAATTGAACCATGACTATCTCATGCAGAAGGCTTCTGTCTGTTTCAGTAATCTCCCATTGGAAGAACAACAGCACATCAAAATCTTTTTGTGGCTGCTGCAGGCAACAGTTGAAAGTTGTGTTTCTTTCTTTAAAACCCAGTTGACTTTTTCAGCAAATCTCTGAACATCTGTTTTTGTGGCGATGGTTTCAATTTGCTTCACTTCCACATTACACTGTATCGACTATATTTACTTTTTTCATTTCCACTGGTGCTCTCCTGTTTTCTATTTGTTATTGCTGAGTATCTGATAAGAAGGCAACACATTTGTAATTCAGGGCTTCAGCATGAAATGAGCAGATGGATCATATGATGTACTGTACATGCCTACACTATAATCATACATAACAACTGTAGATACACACAACACACAGCTCATGACAATACAGGCACTGTGGATCAAAGGGCAGAGGGCCACACATAAACCTTTGCATGTGTCAAGTTAATATATTTTTTCAGTGGGCAGGAAGTGTAAACATGTCGAAGTGCTCTGTGGTCAAAGTCATTGTAGCTGTCTGAGTTTTTTGTAAAACGGAAGGAAGAACAGAGGCTATACTCAGAAGGAGAAGTTGAGAAAAATTCTGATCTAATATTTATATGAAATGTAACTTCTTCTTCTGTAAAGATCGTCTCTCTTTCTGTTTTTGCTCTGTTATTATTGGTGTGAAGTCGAAACATTTCTCAGAAGCGGAGCAGCAGAGTGACAGTGACAGTGTCAGTGCTGGATGTGAAGATGGGGCACACTTTGCTCTGTGTGCTCTCATTATTCTGTGAGTACATCAGTCATTTTCCAATTCTGTGACTTTCAGAGGCAGAATCATGTTTTTATCAACACTGTAGCTTTGTAGACGTGAACATGGCTGATTTGTCTTGGTTCACAGTGGGCGACTGTGTTAAATACATGACTGGACGAGTTGTTTTGCACATGTATTTGCACAATACACACACAGAACATGGTTGAGGTTTAATGTATATGGCTTTTGAACTAAAAATGTTATTTCCATTTCATGTATTTCATTCTAAAGTGTTATGTTTAAGTTTCCTGCCTGTTTAGCAGTTTACAGAATATCATCTCAGAAATGTGTTGATAACCAACAGCTGCCTCTGATCAAACTGCTTTTTAAATGTCTTAGTTTATTATGATTTTGACTCTGTCAGATTGACCATGTCTGATGAGGTTTCAATCTTTATTTCAGTGCTGAACACACTCCTCTACGGAAACACTCAAGGTGACCGATCGCTTTATTTCCTCATTTATATATTATATATCATCTAATACTTATAACTGAATATATCACTGTTAATCACATCCTCTTTCTGTTTATATTTGATCATATATGTAATTTGATATAGATTACTCATTTAATAATGAGTGTGAAATGACATATTCTTCAGTTCAGTTTATGTTGGTGTTGATCTTACCTGGGCAGTGCTGTATACATGTTTATGTATGGAGACTAGATGTTACATTGACCCTGGAGGCAAACTGTATATTTACTGAAGAGTCTGTGACCTTCATACTGATGAGTTTTCTTCTCATGGATTCATCATCATCTTAACAGGACAGAGTAGAGACCCAGCAGAGGGCGCTGATGAGTCTGATGTGGAGAAAGGAGCATCCACAGGTACAGTCAGTTACATTAGTCCTGCCTGAAGATTTTAAGAAGAAAGATTCAATTATTACAAAGAAAGTAATTATACTCTAACTTTGAGTTTTGGTATGGTGTGTTAGCTGCCACACTGTTCTGTCCTGCCACCTCAGCTGTAAGAACTGCTGAAGATAGAAATTGAAAAGTTAAAAATATGAAATACTTCTCACACAAATGGGCAACAATGAAAGAACAAACCAACATAAACGTGTCTTAGTAACAGCTTCACTCCTTACTGGCATAGATATCACAAGTCTTTGGACTCTGCTGTAAAGATGAACACCAATCCTCTACAGTATTAAACAGTATTCCCTCATTTGGAGTTGATAATGATGGTTTCTAACATTGTCTAACATGTAACTCCAGAATCTCTGTAGTTGTTGAGCTGAGTTGGGATCAGGTGACTGTGAAGGCCATAGCATGAGATTCACTTTATTTTCATTCAGATGAAACCATTCAGTGTTTGTTAACTTAATATAGACAACATTTCAATTCATCAAAATGTTGTCTGTCTAAATAAATGAGTGGTTTGGAGTCAGTGTGTTAAACTTTTGTGTGATTTCATAAACATGTGGAAACAAAGAGGTTAAATTGGGTGAAATCAGAAAACTTCAACAAAACATTCTGCATGATTGAGACAAATGTTGGTGTCCACTGTGTTATGAAAAAAATGTAATTACATTTTTTATGGCACATCCATCATAATCATTCTCTTGTTTATTGTTTTTCTAACAGGACCCAAACCCACTCTAACAGCATCCAGCACAGTTATACCAGAAGGGGGCAGCATCATACTGACCTGCTCTGTGAAGGACTCTGCTGGTTTAAGATATGAGTTGTACAGACGTTCCTCAAACACCAATGAATATCAGCCCGTTGAACATGAAGAATCAAGAAGTGTTTTCAGTGTTTCACAGGGAGGCATTTACATCTGCAGAGCTCAGAAACCAGGAACAAATGACACATATGAGAGTGAACCAGTCACCATTCAGGAAACTGGTGAGTTAATACATTTTCTCTGGAATAAAACAACATGGATACTTTAAATAATAAAACAGTGTCTGAAGTGTGGAGGAGATCAATTAGCAAAGAAAAAGAATAAATGAATAAATGACTTAGGCCCAGTACCTCTTACCTCTTTGTAAAAGAAAGTTATAAAACAATCAGTCAGTACTTCATCACAGCATGAATATAATATTCGTTGGACCATTTAATTTATTTACAGACACAACAGAGGAGCTGAGGATACATTAAATATCACTGAGTTGCATGTTAAAACTAAAATGTCTTTTAATCTATATTCAGTTGATTAGTGGAATTGACTTTTTTATATTATTGAATATATTACACCAAACAACTTCAGATTCTCTCCTCAGGTTATGATTATCTGATGAAAAGGGAAAATTACTAAGTTCATTTATTCCTTGAACAATGGCTACTATTACTGCTTTTCACTTCCCTCAGTTTTTTGTATGTTTCTCATACACTGTTTTATTTTAATCACTAATTTTACTGTTTTTCTTTTTGTTGCTTTTTGCCACTTTGTGGCAAATTATCTGAACTGAACATTGATGATTATTATTTGAATTTCTGTTGAAAACCAAAAAGTTTTGTTTCTGGATTTTATTCTTTTATTTGTACTTATACTGAGTATTTTTGATGTCAACAGTTCCTGTCACTGTGACTCTACAACCCAACTGGCCTCTGATATACAGAGGTGAGACGATCACTGTCAGATGTGAGATCCAGGGAGGTGGAGACACTGAGTGGACGTATGAATGGAGACCAGCCAAGTTAAACAAACCTCCATCACACAATGAATACAGGAACAACAGAGCTACTGTGTCTGACAGTGGAGACTACAGGTGTAAGGCTAGAAGTGAATATTTCCTAACAGAGTGGAGTGATAAAGTGAGACTGACAGTATCACGTAAGTTGAAGCATCTTTCATTTAAAGTGAAAATGTCATGTTTCTTAATGTTTTCATTTGTCTAAATGAAACAGGAAACATTTCTCCTCTAACAATAATGAAGTCTGTTACGAGCAGCTCAGAAACAAACTGTGGTTGTTTCCAGTGTGAGAACAGAGTAAGTGAAGAGGAGCTATGATACAGTGAAGTGTTGAAACTGAATCACTGACAGAGAAATGCTCAGTGAACATTAACCACACATGAACAGTACCTAGTTAGTTAGTTAGTGGTAACTCCTGTGTTTCCTAAATCACTGATCAACCAATGAGAGTCATGTGTCACATGCTGTTTGTAACTTTCATGTGATGGTTGTAGCTAAATGACTCAGTTCATGTTCAAACAGTGTGATTATAAGTGTTTTACAGTGGCAGACGTCTGTTACAGTCAGTGTTTCAAGTCTGTTAAGAAGTAAAAATATTTTTCAATGGGAAGTTTTATTCCAGTTATTTAATTATTTTGTTTTTGTTCCAATCTGAACAGCCAATAAACCCAGACCCACACTGAGAGCAGACACAAAGACCATATCAATATGGAGCAGTGTGACACTGACCTGCTCTGTGGACGGCTCTGCTGACTGGAAATACTACTGGTTCAGACGATCCTCTGACTCTTCTGAAGCTCAGGTCATAAATGGTATTAGATCAGACCACACTACCAGGATTTCAGAAGGAGGCATCTACACATGCAGAGGAGGGAGAGGAAAACCAGAGTTCTTCACAGAAGAAAGCAGTAAAGTCACCATTCAGAAAACTGGTGAGTTCAGTCATTTGTTCTGCAACAAAACAACACACACTCTTTCAACATGTTTATCTGTTTATCAGTATGGCAGAAAAGAGACATTTTGATACCAACAGCAAAAAAACAAACAAAGAAACAAACAAACAAAAGAATGACTTTATGCCAGTACGTGGTGAAAACAGAACGTTAATCCATCTTCATGTTGTGCACAGATTCAAGACAAGAGTGGAAGATGCTACTTACTGCTCTGTGTTATTTAAAACATCTAGAAGAGCTTGTCTGCTTGTTACAGTAATTCTAAACCTTTTGTCATCCCTCAGTCCAACATGTTTTAACCAAGCAGCTTTGTCCTGTGTCAGTCTAGATTTGAAAATGTTGGATGTGTTTTAGATTTTTTCTTGAATAGATCTCAGAGGGTGAGAGTCTCTGTTGTCAGGTGAGTGTATTTGTAGATGTGAGTGTTAGGAAACAACAGCTGACTCATGTTTAAAATACATTAATCTATGCAGTAGAATAAAAATAAAAACACACGACATTAAATACTGGGACATCCTACTACAAAACTTAATTAAACAGTCATTTAAAAGCTTCAGAGAAATTGAAGTTGTGTACATGATATTTAGGCCTGGGCCAAACAGCCTGTTGTGTCTGCTCTGTGTAAGTGTATGTTCAAAGACTACCAGTATGTTGGAGAACTGCTGTCACTCTCTGTATGCTGAGTTTCAGCTGCTCCTCTCAGGCTGTATGTATCTGACAGTCAGATTAAAAACACGCTGCTAATGAACTGTTGTTACTTTTCTTCCTGATTATTTAGTTGCTTTAAGTTGTTTTCTTTGAAGAAACTGTTTGATATGTTTTCATCTGTTTTTAACTTTAACTGATGTTGTTGCTCATGGCTGTTGAGTTGTGTTTGTATTGTTTATTTAACCTAAAGTTAACTTTTATTTAACTTTAACTACAGATGATTATCATGAGTGATAGCAGTAAAAATCAAGACATTTTTCTATTAATGTTATTAGAATCTTAACTGGGTGTTTTTTATGTCAACAGTTTCTAATACAGTCACTGTGATTCTGCAACCCAACTGGTCTGAGATATACAGAGGAGAGACGATCACTGTCAGATGTGAGATCCAGGGAGGAGGAGACACTGAGTGGGAGTATGAATGGAAAACACCCACCTCATTCAAACCTTCAAATCAACATGAACACAGGATCAGTCCTGCTTCATCATCCCACAGTGGAGACTACAGGTGTAAGGGCAGAGTGAAAAGTTCACAACATGAAACAACAGAGTGGAGTTCTTCAGTCAGACTGACAGTGTATGACAGTAAGTCAGATCATATTTCATTTACACTGAAAATCTAAACAATTCATTCAAATGTTTTTGTTAGTTTATCCTGAGATTGTATCTGTTTGTATGTATTATGTGTTTGGAGATAATGTATTGAGAGAAAAATGATTCCATGTCCAGAGACTAGACATCATAACATCTCTTCATTCTGAGGAAATCACTCTCCAACAGATTCAGGTTTGGATTCAGATTGTAAAACCCCTTGAGGCAAATCTTTAATTGTGATATTTATTCATCTTTATAAATAAAATGTATTTGACTTGTAGGTTGTTGTGATATTGCGATGAGAACTTACACATACCTAACAAAACATGAAAACATATCTAACATTTCGTGTTTGATGTAGATTTTTTAAGCCGTAATTTCCGGACTATAAGCCGCTACTTTTTTTCACACGCTTTGAACCTTGCGGCTTAAAAAATGATGCGGCTAATTTATAGATTTTTACGGGCTAACGAGCTTCATGCCGCAAAAACATTTAGACACCTGCGGCTTATAGACAAGTGCGGCCTGTATATGTACTTTTTTTCTTTTTAAAATTAGTGGGTGCGTCTTCTATTCAGGTGCGCTCAATAGTCCGGAAATTACGGTACATGTTTTTGTTTCCCTTAACAGAGAAACCCAAGGCCACACTTACACCAGGCTCAACAATCATACCAGCAGGGGGCAGTGTGACACTGACCTGCTCTGTGAACCCATCACCTGGTTGGAAATACTTCCTGTACAGAGACAATAAACTCTCTGAACCCCTGACCACACATGATGCTGCTTTTCAAACAACTGGAAGAACCAGTGTCTCACAGGAAGGACTCTACAGGTGCAGAGGAGGAAGAGGAGACCCAGTTTACTACACAGAGTACAGTCACTCAGTTAGCATTGACATTGCTGGTGAGTTTGACAACAAACACACAATGTAGAAGAAATCTACTGTGTATTCATGATGTAGCAGAAAAACAAAGAACAGCAAACTTTATGTCTGATGTTCATTTAACCTTCTGGCATGTTTCTGTTCTCATTGTAAATTGTTGAACAGTGTCAAACAGAGCTGTTGTGATTCTGCAACCCAACGTCTCTGAGATATACAGAGGAGAGACGATCACTGTCAGATGTGAGATCCAGGGAGGAGGAGACACTGAGTGGGAGTATAAATGGAAAACACCCACCTCATTCAAACCTTCAAATCAACATGAACACAGGATCAGTCCTGCTTCATCATCCCACAGTGGAAACTACAGGTGTAAGGGCAGAGTGAAAAGTTCACAACATAGAACAACAGAGTGGAGTTCTTCAGTCAGACTGACAGTGTATGACAGTAAGTCAGATCATATTTCATTTACACTGAAAATCTAAACAATTCATTCAAATGTTTTTGTTAGTTTATCCTGAGATTGTATCTGTTTGTATGTATTATGTGTTTGGAGATAATGTATTGAGAGAAAAATGATTCCATGTCCAGAGACTAGACATCATAACATCTCTTCATTCTGAGGAAATCACTCTCCAACAGATAAACCTCAGCCTGTCCTCACTGTGTCTCCATCATGGCTGAGTCCTGGAGCCTCAGTAACTCTGAACTGTGAGGTTGAACATCCATCTGCAGGATGGAGGTTCTACTGGTATAAGACTGTTCCTGATCTGTCACACAACTCCTACAGCTATAAGCTGTTACCTGTTAACAGCAGAGGGACTGAACAGGATTCCTACATCGTTCATGGTCAGACACACACAGCAGGATATGTGTGTAGAGCTGGAAGAGGAGATCCAGTGTTTTACACTGAGAATAGTGAACCAAAGTTTGTCTGGTCTGGAGGTGAGTTTGTTGTCACCAAACAAAATGTTAATATTGGAGGCTTTTAAATTCAGGACTGGGTTGAATATCACTCTCTTTTTGTTTCCCTCTGTTCTTCCCTCATTTCTCTTCAGTTCATCTGAAAACACAGAGTCATTCTCTGCTGTTGATCCATGTGCTCTGTATGATCCAAACACTGAATTTTGTGGCAGTGTTTGTTCTACTGGTGTTTTTAATACTCAAAAAACAATTAACAAATGAATATTCATTGTGCTCTAATTGTAATATCTCTGTGGTTGATTTGACTCCTCATTGTTGTTTTTCAGATCTTCATCCAGCAGCGTCTCTCACAGTGAATCCTGACAGAGTGCAGCACTTCACCTTTGTCTCTGTCTCACTGAGCTGTGAGGGAAACTCTACTGAGTGGAGAGTGAAGAGGTTTAATGAACATGGCTACCAGTCACACTGCTCTGACTGGAGGAGAATGACTGGATCCATATGTAAAGTCTATCTGTCCTCGCCCATTAATGCAGTGTACTGGTGTGAGTCTGGATCAGGAGAATTCAGCAACGCAGTCAACATCACTGTACAGAGTATGTTTAACTGGATTTTATTTTCATTTTGCTTTTTCTAGAACTTGAAGTATTTTCAACATCTCATGTGATTTAATATGTTATATATCAGAGCTGAGGTTTATACACAAACAGTGGAGGTTTTGAGGGTTTGGTCCATTACTCTGCTACATGGTATCTTCAGTAAGTGTATGTGATGAAACTGTATGTGCATTGTATGTGGTCTGTAGATCTAAATAGGTTCTTATCTAATGAAAGTTAAATGTCAATGTTCAGTCTTTATCTCAGTTTAGCAGCATAACAGTCTCTGTGGCAGTTCTTACTTCACTTACTTCAACTCTTCAGAAAACTATTTATGTGTTTCTGATCACTACAAACTCACCACAGTAAATATCTTCTTCCTTCAGTGTTTTGTCAAATTTAGTTTTTGTAACAGACCAACAAAAAACTCAAGGTTTGAGTTTCTTTTTCCCTATTTGTCAAATAAAAAGTGCAAATATAAGATCATTTAATCAGGTGATGGTCAAACACAGGCAGAAGAATTTGCACCAAAATAACTCTGATCTGGATCAACTTGATGTTAATTTAAATCATTTCTATCTGGGGAATAAAAAGCTCTTCCACTTGCAGAAACCTGAAGTTATTCTCTGAAAGGTTTTTACAGCTGCATTTTTTATGTGTTTTGTAAAACTAAAACTAAACACTAGTATATTGATGGGTACATATTAAACATGGTCCCATTCTGTGTAGAGATAATGAACCACAGCTCAGCTTCTCATCTGTGGCTGTAACTAAACATCAGCTCATCATCATCACAGTCGCAGCTTTTCTCTTATTGTGTTTCCAGAGAGAGCACAGTCACATATTGTCCCTTATCATGATGAGGGTTTGGTTTAGTTCTTGTGAGTTTACAGGTGATATGAACTAAAGTTTTTATGTCAGTGATCAAAACAAGTCCTGTATCATTTATAGGACATTGTAGGAAGCTGTTGTTTCTTTGCTCAGAGGTTACTTGTAAGACACAGACAGTAGGTTGTAAGTAAACAAGGTCAAATGTCAGGTCTGATGATGATCCTGTAAAATGAACAAGAACTGCAGAAGAATAAAAGCAGATGTGTAATCTCATCATTGTATGTCACCTCACTCTAAAGGTCTGATCTCTGACTGATAGTTAATATTCTCTGACTGTTTTACAGGTGATTATCATGGTATTATCCTGGTGAGCCCCGTCCATCCTGTGACTGAGGGAAAGTCTGTTAGTCTTGGCTGCAGAACTGAAGAAATGGATGAATGGATGGATTTAGAAGAAAAACTTTCCAGTGTGTTTTTCTATCACAATGACAAACTCATCCAAAGTGACACCAGACAGGAGCTGAATATCTCTGCAGTGTCAAAGTCAGATGAAGGTTTCTACAAGTGTCAGTGGTCAGGAAGAAAGTCAGCACAGAGCTGGATGTCAGTTAAAGGTGAGGACAAGTAAAACTATCTCTGAATTTTCTGCGTGTTGCTGTCTGAGAAAGAAACAGGGTCAACATATTTCTAATATATCTATTATGTAGATTAGTTTTAGTATTTTTTTAGAATTCTGTCTTCACTAAAGCTAAGAGGCACGTGGCTCTCATTTTTGTTGAAGAACTTTATAAATTCCTTTAAGAGAAGTCAGATTTATTCATGTATTATTTATATTTATGTATATAATCCATAATTAATATTTACAGTAGCTGTACTGGAACCTAAGAGCTCTTCATTCCCTGTGTCACTGGTCGTTGGGCTGGTTTGTGGAATCACACTTATTATTCTCCTGCTCCTGTTGTATCACTACAGACAGGGTGAGGCATTTTCCTTCTGATATTAAATGTTTTATTTTTACTCTTTCATCACTCAAATACACAGACACATTCCTTTCTCATAACATAAAATAGCTGTAGAACAGTTTACATTACAAAACCATCTAACAACAAATGTCTTTTTCACAGATTTGTGCTGTATCAGGTTGGTACAACACTCTCTTCTCTGGTCTTAAATATAACAGCAGTACATTATATTTCTGTATTTAACCTACTGTATTTGTTAATGTTTAAGGCTGATTCAGTCAAAGAGGAGCAGTCGGAGCTCCACTGCTAATCACAGAGTCAACCAGAATGAAACTCTACGTAATCAGTACTCTGTTGTCCAAGGTCAGCATTTAAGTTCATCTTGATTATCATATCATTGTTATTATTATTTTTGACTTTTCATCTTGTCGTCATTAACATTCCTCACTAATTTTGTGGTCAGATGATTTTCAAAGAACATTAATCAGAAGCTGAAGAACCTGAGACTGGATCTTGTCCTTAAAAAAAACAACCAGTTGGAGAAACAGCCTCAGGAATTTGCCATATAACATAAATGGGTTTATTCTATGAAAATATCTTATAGACATGTTTGTGACTTGTCCACAGCTTAAAAATCAAACAAAGCAACTGAGGGTTTTTGTTCAAATGTTCTCTGACCTCGGCTTGTTTTGTTCTGTAGGTGATGTTTCTGTCTATGATACAATCAGAGACTCTGGAGATGCTGAACATGGTACAGTATGCACCTTCTGATTAACATGGAGCAGTTACAGCATCATTTATTTCTCTGCTGTTGATCCATGTGCTCTGTATGATCCAAACACTTGAGTCTTGTTGCAACATTTGTGCTACTGATGATTTAAATACTCAACAAACAATTGATTAAAAAGGAATATTTCCATTGTTTTTTTTTTAAATTTAATATCCATGTGATTCATTTGACTGCTCTTTTAGTTTTTGATTAAGAATATTAATCAGAAGTCCACAAGACAGGATGTTGGAGATATTATTTAATTATTTTTGTAAAATGTGGTAAAAGTGGTGTAAAATCAAGTAATGATAATGATTAGTTATTTAAAGTAAGACTTTAATTTTAAGGTCAGAAATGTTGGATTGCTTTCTCTCTCTCACCTCCTCCCAGATCCTCTTTCCATAATTAGGTGAGAGAGGACAGCTTCAACTTTTTCTTTGCCTTGTGTTGAAGGAGTGAGGAGTGAGACAGTTTATCGACCACTAAGCCTCGAACTTTTAATGAAATGTTTTGTCATTTTGTCACGTTTTTTGTTTGAAGTAAACATGGAGAAGTTTTATGTTTAGACAATAAATCCTGAACCCTTTTTGAACCTTGAGGAATATCAGCGAGTGCTTATTATTAGTGAGTCGTACACCTCCTCCTCAAAAGGCTACTCAACAATTTTTAGTGTTTTGAATGAAAGAGTAGCCACAACACAGGACCTTCCTGTGTCATATAACCAGTTGACCATGTATTGTATAGACATGATTGTGACTTGTCTACACCTTTTTTGTAAAATTGTGATGTGACCATTGTTAGCTTTTATACCGTAGGTGATGCTGCCCTCTATGATTCAATCAGAGACTCTGCTGAAAATGGTACAGTATGCACCTTCTGACTAACATGGAGCGGTTACATGACTCCAGGGGACCTGTTCCAAGTGTCTGATATAAAATCCTGTCACTCAAAAATATGTTTATTTCAGGTGCAGGTGAATCCATGGATGTCACATACTCTGTCATTGAACTTAAAAACACCGGGAAGAAGGGTGAGTACTCCAAATATACACAGTCTATTAAATATAAATAAACAGTTCAAAAAGGTTTTGACCTGTTAATTATTATTAACAGGGAAGCGCTGTGAACCAGGGGAGAGCTCTGTTTACTCTGATGTGAAGATTGGAGCTACAGGTACAGTCATGCTTATAGTTTGTATTAAACTGTCTGGATATAATTATGGGTCAACATGCAGTTGAATTCATCTCAGGGGTAGTACCATTCACCACCACTAGGAGCTGCCAGAGTAGGAAATCTTACACATATCTTGGACTTTTGGGTATTTCTAAGTTCATCTGTTTCATATACAGAATGTGTTTTTTATTGTATGTTGTGTGTCATTAGTTTTCAGTATATTTCCATCTCAAAGATATGGATTAAGACTAAATAGTTTTTCTCTTATGTTTTTTATTCTGTACTCGTGCTGTTGCAGATTATGAAATAGACTGTGTGTGGAAATCCTTCACCTTCTGCTTTTTGTCTTCCACACATGAGGGGGCACAATCATAGATAATTACAATCTAAAAATAGTCTATCACTGACATTAATGATTTGTCTGTTGGTATGTTTTGTAAAATTTTGCTGCCAGTTTGTCTCTTCTGTAAAATTATGGCTGCACATAAATTCATGTTCATCCATAAAACCCTGAAATAAGACGAGACACGAAAACAAGCAAAAACACATCAGCTCAGGTGTCAGTGGGGTGATGACGGCTAATTTGTGCATATTTTGATTTTCATTTCAAAATGTGAATCTACAGTCATGAAAAACATGTGGGATGACCCTTTTTATTTTCTTTCTCCCTGTAAATCCATCCATTCATCCATCAGCTGTATATTATAGAGATGTGGCTTCTGTTTTAGACAACAGTCCCATGTACGCCCAGGTGACCAGGCACGATAAAGGCAAACGCAAGAAAAAGAAAGGTAAGTGAAGTCTTCTTACACCTGCAGTTGTTAATGTCCAGTATGTTTGTCTTGAACACAGCGTAGTGTATGTAATATCTTCAGAACTTATAGAATAGTAGTAATTACTTTTTGATTTTTCTGCTATATCTCTTATAGAGTGTCTTTTTAGAAATGTATGTTGTATGTAAAGTTTATTTACATTTACATTACAACGGTAAACTCTGTAAAAGCCATAAACACTCTGCTATGTTGCTGCTTAAAGCACTGAGGACATTACAATACAGTCATTTTACTTAGTAGGGACATTAACCCTGATGATCTACCTGTCAGTTCAGTACATTATCATCTGTAAACTTCTCCATCTCATCATCTCTCTCTTCATAGCAGAATCTACTCCTGCTGCAACTGATGAAGCTGTTTATTCTCAAGTGAATCCAGGAACATCTTCTGGTAATGATGCTGCCATGTAATTTGAATACTGTGATGATTTACTCTACAGATAACTCATAACAGCATGTCAGAAAGCATCTTTACATCTTGGATAACCCTGTGTCTCATTTATTTGTGGTTTTCTTCCAGGTCTGTGAGGAGCTGTATCGAGAAATAGTTGACAGATTTTTAGCACAAAGCAGAAGACTACTGAGTTATTATCTTTAATGTTTTTACAGTTTTTTGTCATTTAGTTTTTGTGGGATACTTTGAATGCAGGTTGTTCTAAAAAGCAGCAACAGTCTGATACAGTGTATTTAGTTTTAGTGCAGGTGATTGTGCAGCTTTAAAGTCGGTCAAGCTCTAGGAGAGGCACCAGCAATTACTCTCACTGTATGTACAATATGTGATGATATTTTACTAACATATTTTGTTAAATGCCCTGTAAGTGTTTTTTAAATTGATACTGTATTTATTTTATTTTCACTTATTTTCACCTTTGTTTTGTATTTTTAAAGGCTGTCAAAGTTTGATCATTTTATGCATCAATGTTTTTCTTCCTTCCTTGACAAAAAGTTGTACTCTGTGGATTATTCCAAATAATCAAGACATTAGTTCCAGTTTTTGATTCCGTTCAGAGACAGACATTTTACAACCTTAACACAAAACAAGTGTCTTCATGATAAAATACCACTAGATGTCAGTGTAGTTAAGGTTTTGCATCATGAGGTTAACAGCAGAGGAAGCCAGTAGAAACAGACACAGAGCACAGTATTGAAGGTGAAGTGTATATCACTGTATATCCTTAATGTAAAAAACAGACAGCAGCAGAGACAGTTGTATTTAAACTAGTCAGTAAATAGAGCTGTTTAGTAGCTGTTGTGTTTATTTAAATGCACTGTGAATGTGTGTGTATGAATTTCTGCTACTTCAACAACAGAAATAAATAAAATGCTAAGTGAATTAACAGTTCAGATTAATTGTGAATGGATTACATGTGACATTCACTCTGTGTCAGATAACTCACTTACATTTGAATTTTAGAGCTTTTAGGTTTGTTGTGATTTATTTTCACGGCCATAAAAAGAGACACATCAGGCCACCAAACACGAAGCATGAATGGCAACATTTAAAGCTGCAGTACACTCATGTATATTCAGTGTTTGCAGCATTGAAACAACTGTTGTGTTTGTCTTATACAGCAGACATACAGCTTGTTGTGTTGGCAGTCATCAACATATCACATACGTCTCAACAAGTGGCACACTGTGTATTTATGCTAAAAAAGGCAATCATTTTAACCTATTGGGTAACCGCTACACTGTGCTAACTGGGAGACAGGTCAGGACTTTGGCTCACTGTTGTTCATAGTTGTCACTATTTTTGTTGTGTTTGAGCTCAGTCACTTCCTGTGGGCAAAGTTGTGACTGAATTTAAATTCACCAGAATTTCACCACAGGACAAAGAGTTTCCGTGGTGGGGTAATTGTTCACTTGTCTCTACAATTCTGAAGCTCAACACTTGCTGTACTGAACTAATATCGTGAGTATGAGTATATCATTTTTAACCCTTGACTTTAATCATTTTGTGCAGATACTTATAGTAGCATCGAGAATTAATGACCATTTGTGAGGCTGCAGTAGCCTACAGGATGAATGTGAGGGGAAGGAGATTAATCACAAATCATTTGATGTCAGTTTTGAGAAAGGAGTTGATTTTTTTTTTTCTTTTTGTAACTTGAGGATGGACAGATGTTGTTCTTTCTGCTGGAGTTTATCTGTGAGTACATCACTGACTAATGATACAGATTAATGAAAATGTTGTAATGAGAAGAACAGACTACCAGAGCTTTGGTCAGTTTCTATGAAAGATTGAACAGAGCAGTCGTGTTCTCAGCATGGTTGTTTTGAAAGACAGATCTTGACTGTGTGATTTAGTGTCGTGGACTGTGATCAATCATCACAGAAAGGTTTTTTAGCAGTGATTTGCAACACATTATCCAACTGTTGTTATTGTATATTGGTAATTTCTGTTTGATAATGTTGTAAGTCTCAATCTTCATTTCAGTGCTGAATACACTCCTCTACAGTGGACAGACTCAAGGTAATTACTTTGCTTTTTTTCTTTTTTCTTTATTCACATTAGATGAGTATCCACCCGCATTACCTTTAAGCACGTCCCATGTCTCTTTCTTGTATTTCCTCAGTGTATTCATTACAGGACACATAGACTGTGACTAGAAAAGTGTTTAAAACTGTGATATTTATTTTGCTAACTGTGCAGTGTTGTGTGAATGTTTGTGTTGTGTGAATGTTTGTGTTGTGTGAATGTTTGTGTTGTGTTCTAGATGCTGTGCTGAGGCTTGAGCCCAACTGGTCCACTTTTTTTACTGGAGAATCTGTTACCTTCATATGTGACATGAAGGAAGGAAAAGACACTGACTGGGAATACACAATCAACAAGAATGATCAAGAATTTGTTCCCTACAATACACATAAAGACTACACATTAACTCTGTCTACAGGCTACAGTGGTAAATACCAGTGCACTGGTCGCCACAAGAGCTCAGGTTTCATAAAAAACAGTAACATCATTTCTTTGACCATATCAGGTAAGTCATCAACATTTTATTACCATGAGAAAGTTTATCATGAGCACTAACACTTTTGAACCCTGTTCATAAGTTGCCCTAATTCTGTTAATATGTACAGTACAAATCCAATCATACTTTTAATCTTTCACTTCTGGAGCTCTGCATTTCAAGAATCTTACATAATTATTTCTGGGTTTTCACTACAAAGATATGGAAAGATTCCCTTATGAAACCAAATACAATACATATTCCACATGTTTTTATTTCTTATTCCAACAGAGAAACCCAAGGCCACACTGACACCAGGCCCAACAACCATACCAGTAGGAGGCAGTGTGACACTGACCTGCTCTGTGAAGGGCTCTGCTGGATGGAAATATGAGTGGTACAGAAGTTCAGGCTCCTCTCATACTCTGCTTGTGAGAGACGGTGCAATAAACAAAGTGATCAGTGTCTCACAAGGAGGCACCTACTGGTGCCGAGGAGGCAGAGGAAAACCAGTCTTCTACTCTTATCCAAGTCATGATGTCTCCATTGAGATAACTTGTGAGTTTAATCATTTTGTTTGGAATAAAACAACCTGTATTCCTGGTTACAATTTTACAGCCATGATGTTTTCTTTGTTGATTTGTTTTCCCTGTTTGTTTCTCATCTGGATATTTTTGGTGTGAACAGTTTCCAATGTGAGAGTCAGTGTGACTCTGCAGCACAGCTGGCCTCAGATATTCACTGGAGAGACGATCACTGTCAGATGTGAGATCCAGGGAGGTGGAGACACTGAGTGGGAGTATGAATGGAGAACTACCAGCTCAGACAAACCTCCAAATCAACATGAATACAGGATTTATTATGCTTCATCATCTCACAGTGGAAACTATGAGTGTAGAGGCAGAAAGAAAAGTTCACAACAGTCTTCAACAAAGTGGAGCGATTCCTTCAATTTGACAGTATATGACAGTAAGTCACATCATATTTGATCAGTCATCATTGATTCAGGCTGAAATTATAATGATTTATATTATGTATACACCTTCATGTTCCTATTAGAATTTAGAGATAGTGGACATAAAGAAATAATGTCAACTATGCAGGATACAGATATTGCATAAAATCCACTAACAAAATATACTAACATGTTTTCACTGTCTTTCCAACAGATAAACCTCAGCCTGTCCTCACTGTGTCTCCCATCATGGCTGAGTCCTGGAGCCTCAGTAACTCTGAACTGTGAGGTTGAACATCCATCTGCAGGATGGAGGTTCTACTGGTATAAGACTGTTCCTGATCTGTCACACAACTCCTACATCTATGAACTGTTACCTGGTAACAGCAGAGGGACTGAACAGGATTCCTACATCGTTCATGGTCAGACACACACAGCAGGATATGTGTGTAGAGCTGGAAGAGGAGATCCAGTGTTTTACACACGTTACAGCCATTCTAAGTTTGTTTGGTCTGGAGGTGAGTTTACTGGTTTGTTTCTTGGTTTCTTTACTTCTCTGTTTGCCTTGGTCTTTCCAGTTGTCTGCCTGTCACAGACTATGTTGTCTTTTTACCTTCTATGTACAAGGGTCATTCAATAAATAAGGTGAATTTTTTGGTATAAGGACTTCTAATACAGATAAAAGCTTACTTTTTTAAAATTTTTCAACGTAGTCTCCCAGCACTGTCACACACTTTTCCCATCTGTGCACAAACTTCCGTATTCCCTCAGCGTAAAAATCTTTGGACTGATGTCTCAGCCAGTCGCTCACAACACTTTTGACTTCATCGTCACTTTCAAACTTCGTGCCTCTCGTGAACGCTTTCAAGGGACCAAACAGGTGAAAGTCTGAAGGGGCAAGGTCTGGGCTATAAGGGGGATGAGGGAGCAGTTCCCAGCCCAGCTCGTTGATGGTCTGCACCGTTTGGGCTGCTGTGTGAGGCCTTGCGTTGTCATGATGCAAGATGACTCCTTTTGACTGATGACCCCTGCGTTTGTTCTTTATGTCTTTCTTGACCTGCCTCAGCAGTTCACAGTAGTTAGCACTGTTCACAGTGCTTCCTTTTTCAAGGAATGAAATGGTGATTGGGCCTTGCATATCCCAAAAAATGGTGAGCATCACCTTCCCACTGCTCCGTCCTTCTTTAAACAATTTAGCCCACTTGTAGACATTTTTTTGGCTGAAACATGTGGCACCATACACAGTTGACATTCTCCTAATGAATTTCAATGGGTTTGCACCCTTCAGCAACCAAAAACTTGATAACTGACCGCTGTTCAATCCTGGAGCATGCTTTTTGGTCGGCCATCTTTGTTAATCGCCAAAACTCTCAAAGTTTTTTTTAATCTGCAAAAGAAATTAAATCCATGTGGAAAAAAAAGTAAAACAAAAAAAAAATTTAAAAGTAAGCTTCTATCTGTATTAAAAGTCCTTATACCGAAAAATTCACCTTATTTATTGAATGACCCTTGTACATTGTGGTGACCCTACAACTTCCTTCCTATAAAAACAGCATGAAGTCAATTTTTTTTTTAAATTATCAGGATTTTATGTTTAAAAAAAATACATAAAAATAAAAAAAATAAAAAAGTTTGACTCCAACTCAAGTATTTGTCAAATATGTAAACAACAACACACACAGCTTCATTTACATTCCACTGTTTCTAAACTTGAAGGTTTTGCTCCAGATCCTCTTCCTGTCTTCTTTTGCTGGGACAATTTTTCATTACCTCCACCAACCTTTAGTTACTCTCCATTGAAAGTAGTTGTTAACAGCAGTTCCACAACAGTTTTCAACTACATCCTCAGTTTTGCACATTGACACACATTCCAACCTTGAATTTGATTTTGACCTAATGATATTGTACAATATATCTCATGAGGTTTGACCGTTTGTTTTCCAGATCTTCATCCAGCAGCGTCTCTCACAGTGAATCCTGACAGAGTGCAGCACTTCACCTCTGACTCTGTCTCACTGAGCTGTGAGGGAAACTCTACTGAGTGGAGAGTGAAGAGGTTTCCTGAACATGGCTACCAGTCACACTGCTCTGACTGGGGGAGAATGACTGGATCAATATGCAGTATTAGTAGTTTACAGTACACTGATTCACTGGCGTACTGGTGTGAGTCTGGATCAGGAGAATTCAGTAATGCAGTCAACATCACTGTACGACGTGAGTGTTAATCAATTCATTTTTGTTTCTCATTGTTTATTCAGTGTCCTGTAGATTCAGTCTATGTATAGTAGACGTACATAGACTTCACCTCTGACTCTGTCTCGCTGAGCTGTGAGGGAAACTGCTGAGTGGAGAGTGAAGAGGTTTACTGAAAGAGTCCAACTCAGTATTACAGCATACATTATTATTAGTATTACAGTCTACATAGGTCCACCTTTATAGAAAATAAGTTGTCAGTCTTCATCATTAGTGAATACTGCATGCTTTTAATAGTACTAGTGGCTTCACTCACTTCCTTTGTACACTAAAGGGATTTTCAAGTTGTACATGCACAAGCGAAAGGACTTTGTCAGGTCACTGTGTGCTGATTTTATAGTTTAAAAAGTGTGAAATAATCTAATCTAATAATAGTACGTCAACATAAAGCAGCTGATCTCTGAATAAAGCTTCATATTCTTTGACTGATTCACAGGTGATGGTATTATCCTGGTGAGCCCTGCCAATCCTGTGGCTGAGGGACAGTCTGTTACTCTTGGCTGCAAGTTGAGAACAGAAAATGTTGTTTCTAATGTGTTTTTCTATAAAAATGACAAACTCATCCAAAATGATACAAGAGGGGAGCTGAATATCTCTGCAGTGTCAAAGTCAGATGAAGGTTTCTACAAGTGTCAGTGGTCAGGACAAGAGTCACCACAGAGCTGGATGTCAGTTAAAGGTGAGAATGATTAAAACAATTTCCTCTGCTTTTATTTTGAAAGCTGTGCTACAGTCTGAAATAGAAATAATCACTGAATTAGAAATCGGCTGCATCAACCTATTAGTTTAGAAATGACCTTATACATTATGGTTTTCATAATGAAATATTAGACTATATTCTTTCTTTCTAAATTTTGTTACCAATACTTGATGCGACTGTGAGTGTTTTGATAAGACCTTGATGTTATTTGCACTATGAAAAGAAAAGTGTCAGAAATAATAATGATTATTGATTATAGCTGTGTCCAGGTCTGAAAGTTCTTCGTTTCCTGTGCTGCTGATTGTTGGGTTGGTTTGTGGAATTTCACTGATTATTCTCCTGCTGCTGTTGTTTTGCTGCAGAAAGTCTAAAGGTGAGATCTTTTCCATTCTGATATTCAATAACTCTGATGAGTGAGATGTATCCTGATGCAACTATATGTACAGCAGCAATACAAAACCATTTAACGTCTAATGTCTTTTTCACAGATCCATGCTGTAACAGGTACAACACTCTCTTGTTTTATCTTCAACACAACAACAACACTTAACATGTTTTTTACTTTAACTACTTTGACCTTGTGCTATTTATTTTGTCCACATGTGTCAGCCTCCTCCAGTCTCAGAGAAACAATCAGAGCTCTGCTACAGACCAAGATGAAAATCAACAGCCAGTATACTCGTCTCTTCTCCACGGTCAGCCTTCCATCTAATGCTGAATGCTCTCACAGCTTTTTCATATCCAGTTTGTTATATTTTACAATAATAACATTATACCCTGTTCTGCAGGTTTCAAACACATGAAGTGACTAACCTGATGTAATTTTCATTTCTATTGATGTGCAGGTGACATTTGTGTCTATGAATCAATCAGAGGCTCTGGGAATGGTGGGAATGGTACAGTATAAACTTTGATTCATGCAGAGAAGTCTGAGAATGATGTGATTTTAACTGAGTGAGTAAAATCCAAGTAAAACCTTCTCATTTCAGGTGGACAGGCAGATACCACTAGAAATGTTATATCTCAGATTGAGCTGAAAGGTGTTGGAAAGAGAAGTGAGTACATAACATATGAAACATAAATGATTTGATTGTTAATTCAACCAGCAATCCCCTAATGTACATGTATCATGTGGCTAAAAGTATCTAGCTCTAATTGTAATATTAAAATGTGATATTTGAACATTTCATTTCCAAACCACAGGCTTTAATCTGCTGCTATAACAGCCTGCACTCTTCCTGCCCAAACATCAAAAACAGCCCCAGAACACACAAAGTACACACTGGTATCCATATACTTTACATGTGATGAAAAAGAGCTTGATTAATTTTTCTGTATGATCTTTACAGGAAACAGAGATGATCCAGGGGAGAGGTCTGACTACTGTAATGTGAATCCAGATTCTGCTACAGGTACAAATATTAGCTGTCGGCTATTTAGCTGTATTTATTGTTGCCTCCAAATTACAAATGCATTCAGTAAAGCCTGTAAACAGCCTTGATAATGTTGTAGAGGTAGTGTGTCATATTTTTCATTTGTAGCTATTGTCATTTTGTTCCAGGTCCATAAAGAGAGGTGCATCATTGACAAAATAAGAGACTCATGACATGAACAACAGCATGAAAAACATAAATCATGTTTAAACATGTTTAACAGCATTTATACAACTGCTGCCATCTGAACATTAGACACACACCACTTTATGCAGTTTTGTAGCAGAACATATGAGAGGATTGCATGATCTGGATTTAATTTCAGCATCAATGAAACATTACTGAAACAATTTGCTTTTGTATTTATGCTTATTTTGCATATTTTTGTTACAATAATGCAGTAACTTTGTAGGTTATATAGACCACTGGACCTTTAAAGTAAGCTGTGATGTTTACATTGGTTTTCTCAGTCATTATTTACAAATGACTTAATGGGTGATTACTGGATGACTTAATGAATGGATGATGAGTTATGTTGGATGAAAAAAGCATAATGTAGATGTTTTTTTGTTTTTTTTTACAAACTGATGTGGTTGTTGTATAATGATAAATTAAATCTTATGCTGAGTTTCCTTTATGCATTCTTATTTCTGAGTCTACTGTAGCAGGAGGCAAATGAAACTGCAAATATCTTTAATCAGTTTAACATGTTTGCAAACCACAGGCCTTGTTAACTCTGGAAGTTGAAAATAACTTAGTGATTAATTTATTGTTTTGGTCTCAGTCAGTGATCTTGTAGAAAATCAGTTCTAAAATTACAAATGTTATTGATACCATTGCCTCTAAAGGAGGTCATCTGTGGCAAGGCAAGAAAGTAACGTGGAGAAATGCAACACTTCACATGTATGATTTTCAAATTAAAAATGAAAGGTAGGCTTATTCCCCAGAATCACTGTCAAAAATAACAATATTTGCCTTATTTGCTACAGTTGACAGGCTGACAACACCTTCTGTGCCAGTAACCCCTGAACTTTTATCCATTAAGTCATGTAATTAATTTTCCTCATTCATTTACAAAGTTTAGAGAAAAGTTATCAGTTCCTCCATATCAGGTAGAGAGTCTGTGTTATCTTCATGTCCACTTAAAATTCAGTTAGCATGACACAATCTGATATTATCAACAACATAACCTTGGAGGAAATTGTGCAACATGTCTTGCTACAGACCTATCTGTACTATCTCTTTACTGAAAACAAATGGCTATCATTTTTACTTGGAGCTGCAGTGCTAAAAATAAGGAAATAGTGTTCAATAGTTAGTAGTTCAACAGTTCAATGTGTTCTGTTAGCCAGATGACGTGTTTCACACCTGCTTTACTGCATGAACCAGACAGAGCAGAGGTGACAGGGAGTGTCCATGATGTACAATAGAGCAGGAACTTTAATGTCAAATTTTGTCTTGTCTTATATTTCAGACTGAGAACTTTTGACCTTCCACGTCCTTAATATCACCACCAGTCACTGTTGTATGTAAAAACAGTGAGTTACAAATATTGTGCTTTAATATTTTATTTATTATATTGACATCAACTATTACCACTGTCAGTTTGACCAGTGTTTTTGACAGAGGCATGCGACTGGGGTAAAAGTTCAAGCACAAGCAGTAGCCTTTAGTGAGACACCAACAGCAACTAAGAACAACTAGCTGCCTTTTATACCCTCCCTAATACCAGTTTTTGGTCAGAAAAGAAAGAGACCAGGATCATATAAAGCCCAAAATATTTACATAAGACCAACACCAAATGAAATGCAACAGAAAGAATATGTATTTACATAAACACAGATCACTGTAAATAATCCAATTACACATCTGCACAACCTAATTACACAGACTAGTCTTAGCTCTATCTGTGCTGCCCCTTTCATTATAATGGTTTGCTCTGGGAGCTCTTAAGCAGGTGATTGGACCTGCTTCACTCTTTTGCCAACAACCACAACCAGAGGTGAGTACTGCCATTATCACTACCTGCACATTCAAGTAATCTACCTGAGCTGCTGTTTCTGTATATATATGAAGAATCACAAAACTCATGTGTGTCCATGTTTCTTTAACTTATGATTCTCTGTACAATCACCCAACAGATAGTACTCTTCCCTCTGTAAGGTAATGGAACCCCTGGTCTCCATAACAATCACATAGCACATCCTTTATGGTAAATGACATTTCTTCTTT
>NW_026118133.1:0-14950 GCF_001640805.2 Lates calcarifer
GCGGCGGGTCATCGTTTGGAGTGAAAAATGTCAAAATTTCAGCTCCAGATTTTTCACCTAAAAATGAGTCAGGGGCATGTTTTATTACATTTGAAGTGGATTTGGACAGGTTTTGAGTGAATTCTTTGAAAAACTTGACACCACAATTTTGATATCGCGACAGCGGCGGGTCATCGTTTGGAGTGAAAAATGTCAAAATTTCAGCTCCAGATTTTTCACCTAAAAATGAGTCAGGGGCATTTTATTACATTTGAAGTGGATTTGGACAGGTTTTGAGTGAATTCTTTGAAAAACTTGACACACATTTTGATATCGGCGACAGGCGGCGGGTCATCGTTTGGAGTGAAAAATGTCAAAATTTCAGCTCCAGATTTTTCACCTAAAAATGAGTCAGGGGCATGTTTATTACATTTGAAGTGGATTTGGACAGGTTTTGAGTGAATTCTTTGAAAAACTTGACACCACAATTTTTGATATCGGCGACAGGCGGCGGGTCATCGTTTGGAGTGAAAAATGTCAAAATTTCAGCTCCAGATTTTTCACCTAAAAATGAGTCAGGGGCATGTTTTATTACATTTGAAGTGGATTTGGACAGGTTTTGAGTGAATTCTTTGAAAAACTTGACACCACAATTTTTGATATCGGCGACAGGCGGCGGGTCATCGTTTGGAGTGAAAAATGTCAAAATTTCAGCTCCAGATTTTTCACCTAAAAATGAGTCAGGGGCATGTTTTATTACATTTGAAGTGGATTTGGACAGGTTTTGAGTGAATTCTTTGAAAAACTTGACACCACAATTTTTGATATCGGCGACAGGCGGCGGGTCATCGTTTGGAGTGAAAAATGTCAAAATTTCAGCTCCAGATTTTTCACCTAAAAATCCAGTCAGGGGCATGTTTTATTACATTTGAAGTGGATTTGGACAGGTTTTGAGTGAATTCTTTGAAAAACTTGACACCACAATTTTTGATATCGGCGACAGGCGGCGGTCATCGTTTGGAGTGAAAAATGTCAAAATTTCAGCTCCAGATTTTTCACTAAAAAAAACTCAGGGGCATGTTTTATTACATTTGAAGTGGATTTGGACAGGTTTTGAGTGAATTCTTTGAAAAACTTGACACCACAATTTTTGATATCGGCGACAGGCGGCGGGTCATCGTTTGGAGTGAAAAATGTCAAAATTTCAGCTCCAGATTTTTCACCTAAAAATGAGTCAGGGGCATGTTTTATTACATTTGAAGTGGATTTGGACAGGTTTTGAGTGAATTCTTTGAAAAACTTGACACCACAATTTTTGATATCGGCGACAGGCGGCGGGTCATCGTTTGGAGTGAAAAATGTCAAAATTTCAGCTCCAGATTTTCACCTAAAAATGAGTCAGGGGCATGTTTATTACATTTGAAGTGGATTTGGACAGGTTTTGAGTGAATTCTTTGAAAAACTTGACACCACAATTTTTGATATCCGCGACAGGCGGCGGGTCATCGTTTGGAGTGAAAAATGTCAAAATTTCAGCTCCAGATTTTTCACCTAAAAATGAGTCAGGGGCATGTTTTATTACATTTGAAGTGGATTTGGACAGGTTTTGAGTGAATTCTTTGAAAAACTTGACACCACAATTTTGATATCGGCGACAGGCGGGTCATCGTTTGGAGTGAAAAATGTCAAAATTTCAGCTCCAGATTTTTCACCTAAAAATGAGTCAGGGGCAAAAATGAGTCAGGGGCATGTTTTATTACATTTGAAGTGGATTTGGACAGGTTTTGAGTGAATTCTTTGAAAAACTTGACACCACAATTTTTGATATCCGCGACAGGCGGCGGGTCATCGTTTGGAGTGAAAAATGTCAAAATTTCAGCTCCAGATTTTTCACCTAAAAATGAGTCAGGGGCATGTTTTATTACATTTGAAGTGGATTTGGACAGGTTTTGAGTGAATTCTTTGAAAAACTTGACACCACAATTTTTGATATCGCGACAGGCGGCGGGTCATCGTTTGGAGTGAAAAATGTCAAAATTTCAGCTCCAGATTTTTCACCTAAAAATGAGTCAGGGGCATGTTTTATTACATTTGAAGTGGATTTGGACAGGTTTTGAGTGAATTCTTTGAAAAACTTGACACCACAATTTTTGATATCGCGACAGGCGGCGGGTCATCGTTTGGAGTGAAAAATGTCAAAATTTCAGCTCCAGATTTTTCACCTAAAAATGAGTCAGGGGCATGTTTTATTACATTTGAAGTGGATTTGGACAGGTTTTGAGTGAATTCTTTGAAAAACTTGACACCACAATTTTTGATATCCGCGACAGGCGGCGGGTCATCGTTTGGAGTGAAAAATGTCAAAATTTCAGCTCCAGATTTTTCACCTAAAAATGAGTCAGGGGCATGTTTTATTACATTTGAAGTGGATTTGGACAGGTTTTGAGTGAATTCTTTAAAAAACTTGACACCACAATTTTTGATATCCGCGACAGGCGGCGGGTCATCGTTTGGAGTGAAAAATGTCAAAATTTCAGCTCCAGATTTTTCACCTAAAAATGAGTCAGGGCATGTTTTATTACATTTGAAGTGGATTTGGACAGGTTTTGAGTGAATTCTTTGAAAAACTTGACACCACAATTTTTGATATCGCGACAGGCGGCGGGTCATCGTTTGGAGTGAAAAATGTCAAAATTTCAGCTCCAGATTTTTCACCTAAAAATGAGTCAGGGGCATGTTTTATTACATTTGAAGTGGATTTGGACAGGTTTTGAGTGAATTCTTTGAAAAACTTGACACCACATTTTTGATATCGCGACAGGCGGGGTCATCGTTTGGAGTGAAAATGTCAAAATTTCAGCTCCAGATTTTTCACCTAAAAATGAGTCAGGGGCATGTTTTATTACATTTGAAGTGGATTTGGACAGGTTTTGAGTGAATTCTTTGAAAAACTTGACACCACAATTTTTGATATCCGCGACAGGCGGCGGGTCATCGTTTGGAGTGAAAAATGTCAAAATTTCAGCTCCAGATTTTTCACCTAAAAATGAGTCAGGGGCATGTTTTATTACATTTGAAGTGGATTGGACAGGTTTTGAGTGAATTCTTTGAAAAACTTGACACCACAATTTTTGATATCCGCGACAGGCGGGGTCATCGTTTGGAGTGAAAAATGTCAAAATTTCAGCTCCAGATTTTTCACCTAAAAATGAGTCAGGGGCATGTTTTATTACATTTGAAGTGGATTTGGACAGGTTTTGAGTGAATTCTTTGAAAAAACTTGACACCACATTTTTGATATCCGCGACAGGCGGCGGGTCATCGTTTGGAGTGAAAAATGTCAAAATTTCAGCTCCAGATTTTTCACCTAAAAATGAGTCAGGGGCATGTTTTATTACATTTGAAGTGGATTTGGACAGGTTTTGAGTGAATTCTTTGAAAAACTTGACACCACAATTTTTGATATCCGCGACAGGCGGCGGGTCATCGTTTGGAGTGAAAAATGTCAAAATTTCAGCTCCAGATTTTTCACCTAAAAATGAGTCAGGGGCATGTTTATTACATTTGAAGTGGATTTGGACAGGTTTTGAGTGAATTCTTTGAAAAACTTGACACCACAATTTTTGATATCGCGACAGGCGGCGGGTCATCGTTTGGAGTGAAAAATGTCAAAATTTCAGCTCCAGATTTTTCACCTAAAAATGAGTCAGGGGCATGTTTTATTACATTTGAAGTGGATTTGGACAGGTTTTGAGTGAATTCTTTGAAAAACTTGACACCACAATTTTTGATATCCGCGACAGGCGGCGGGTCATCGTTTGGAGTGAAAAATGTCAAAATTTCAGCTCCAGATTTTTCACCTAAAAATGAGTCAGGGGCATGTTTTATTACATTTGAAGTGGATTTGGACAGGTTTTGAGTGAATTCTTTGAAAAACTTGACACCACAATTTTTGATATCCGCGACAGGCGGCGGGTCATCGTTTGGAGTGAAAAATGTCAAAATTTCAGCTCCAGATTTTTCACCTAAAAATGAGTCAGGGGCATGTTTTATTACATTTGAAGTGGATTTGGACAGGTTTTGAGTGAATTCTTTGAAAAACTTGACACCACAATTTTTGATATCGCGACAGGCGGCGGGTCATCGTTTGGAGTGAAAAATGTCAAAATTTCAGCTCCAGATTTTTCACCTAAAAATGAGTCAGGGGCATGTTTTATTACATTTGAAGTGGATTTGGACAGGTTTTGAGTGAATTTTTGAAAAACTTGACACCACAATTTTTGATATCGCGACAGGCGGCGGGTCATCGTTTGGAGTGAAAAATGTCAAAATTTCAGCTCCAGATTTTTCACCTAAAAATGAGTCAGGGGCATGTTTTATTACATTTGAAGTGGATTTGGACAGGTTTTGAGTGAATTCTTTGAAAAACTTGACACCACAATTTTTGATATCCGCGACAGGCGGCGGGTCATCGTTTGGAGTGAAAAATGTCAAAATTTCAGCTCCAGATTTTTCACCTAAAAATGAGTCAGGGGCATGTTTTATTACATTTGAAGTGGATTTGGACAGGTTTTGAGTGAATTCTTTGAAAAACTTGACACCACAATTTTTGATATCCGCGACAGGCGGCGGGTCATCGTTTGGAGTGAAAAATGTCAAAATTTCAGCTCCAGATTTTTCACCTAAAAATGAGTCAGGGGCATGTTTTATTACATTTGAAGTGGATTTGGACAGGTTTTGAGTGAATTCTTTGAAAAACTTGACACCACAATTTTTGATATCCCGACAGGCGGCGGGTCATCGTTTGGAGTGAAAAATGTCAAAATTTCAGCTCCAGATTTTTCACCTAAAAATGATCAGGGGCATTCAGGGCATGTTTATTACATTTGAAGTGGATTTGGACAGGTTTTGAGTGAATTCTTTGAAAAACTTGACACCACAATTTTTGATATCGCGACAGGCGGCGGGTCATCGTTTGGAGTGAAAAATGTCAAAATTTCAGCTCCAGATTTTTCACCTAAAAATGAGTCAGGGGCATGTTTTTATTACATTTGAAGTGGATTTGGACAGGTTTTGAGTGAATTCTTTGAAAAACTTGACACCACTTTTTGATATCGCGACAGGCGGCGGGTCATCGTTTGGAGTGAAAAATGTCAAAATTTCAGCTCCAGATTTTTCACCAAAAATGAGTCAGGGGCATGTTTTATTACATTTGAAGTGGATTTGGACAGGTTTTGAGTGAATTCTTTGAAAAACTTGACACCACAATTTTTGATATCCGCGAGGCGGCGGTCATCGTTTGGAGTGAAAAATGTCAAAATTTCAGCTCCAGATTTTTCACCTAAAAATGAGTCAGGGGCATGTTTTATTACATTTGAAGTGGATTTGGACAGGTTTTGAGTGAATTCTTTGAAAAACTTGACACCACAATTTTTGATATCCGCGACAGGCGGCGGGTCATCGTTTGGAGTGAAAATGTCAAAATTTCAGCTCCAGATTTTTCACCTAAAATGAGTCTCAGGGCATGTTTTATTACATTTGAAGTGGATTTGGACAGGTTTTGAGTGAATTCTTTGAAAAACTTGACACCACAATTTTTGATATCCGCGACAGGCGGCGGGTCATCGTTTGGAGTGAAAAATGTCAAAATTTCAGCTCCAGATTTTTCACCTAAAAATTCCAGTCAGGGCATGTTTTATTACATTTGAAGTGGATTTGGACAGGTTTTGAGTGAATTCTTTGAAAAACTTGACACCACAATTTTGATATCCGCGACAGGCGGCGGTCATCGTTTGGAGTGAAAAATGTCAAAATTTCAGCTCCAGATTTTTCACCTAAAAATGAGTCAGGGGCATGTTTTATTACATTTGAAGTGGATTTGGACAGGTTTTGAGTGAATTCTTTGAAAAACTTGACACACAATTTTTGATATCGGCGACAGGCGGCGGGTCATCGTTTGGAGTGAAAAATGTCAAAATTTCAGCTCCAGATTTTTCACCTAAAAATGAGTCAGGGGCATGTTTTATTACATTTGAAGTGGATTTGGACAGGTTTTGAGTGAATTCTTTTTGAAAAACTTGACACCACAATTTTTGATATCGCGACAGGCGGCGGGTCATCGTTGGAGTGAAAAATGTCAAAATTTCAGCTCCAGATTTTTCACCTAAAAATGAGTCAGGGGCATGTTTTATTACATTTGAAGTGGATTTGGACAGGTTTTGAGTGAATTCTTTGAAAAACTTGACACCACAATTTTTGATATCGACAGGCGGCGGGGTCATCGTTTGGAGTGAAAAATGTCAAAATTTCAGCTCCAGATTTTTCACCTAAAAATGAGTCAGGGCATGTTTTATTACATTTGAAGTGGATTGGACAGGTTTGAGTGAATTCTTTGAAAAACTTGACACACAATTTTTGATATCCGCGACAGGCGGCGGGTCATCGTTTGGAGTGAAAAATGTCAAATTTCAGCTCCAGATTTTCACCTAAAAATGAGTCAGGGCATGTTTTATTACATTTGAAGTGGATTTGGACAGGTTTTGAGTGAATTCTTTGAAAAACTTGACACCACAATTTTTGATATCCGCGACAGGCGGCGGGTCATCGTTTGAGTGAAAAATGTCAAAATTTCAGCTCCAGATTTTTCACCTAAAATGAGTCAGGGGCATGTTTTATTACATTTGAAGTGGATTTGGACAGGTTTTGAGTGAATTCTTTGAAAAACTTGACACCACAATTTTTGATATCCGCGACAGGCGGCGGGTCATCGTTTGGAGTGAAAAATGTCAAAATTTCAGCTCCAGATTTTTCACCTAAAAATGAGTCAGGGGCATGTTTTATTACATTTGAAGTGGATTTGGACAGGTTTTGAGTGAATTCTTTGAAAAACTTGACACCACAATTTTTGATATCCGCGACAGGCGGCGGGTCAGTTTGGAGTGAAAAATGTCAAAATTTCAGCTCCAGATTTTTCACCTAAAAATGAGTCAGGGGCATGTTTTATTACATTTGAAGTGGATTTGGACAGGTTTTTGAGTGAATTCTTTGAAAAACTTGACACCACAATTTTTGATATCCGCGACAGGCGGCGGGTCATCGTTTGGAGTGAAAAATGTCAAAATTTCAGCTCCAGATTTTTCACCTAAAAATGAGTCAGGGGCATGTTTTATTACATTTGAAGTGGATTTGGACAGGTTTTGAGTGAATTCTTTGAAAAACTTGACACCACAATTTTTGATATCGCGACAGGCGGCGGGTCATCGTTTGGAGTGAAAAATGTCAAAATTTCAGCTCCAGATTTTTCACCTAAAAATGAGTCAGGGGCATGTTTTATTACATTTGAAGTGGATTTGGACAGGTTTTGAGTGAATTCTTTGAAAAACTTGACACCACAATTTTTGATATCGCGACAGGCGGCGGGTCATCGTTTGGAGTGAAAAATGTCAAAATTTCAGCTCCAGATTTTTCACCTAAAAATGAGTCAGGGGCATGTTTTATTACATTTGAAGTGGATTTGGACAGGTTTTGAGTGAATTCTTTGAAAAACTTGACACCACAATTTTTGATATCGCGACAGGCGGCGGGTCATCGTTTGGAGTGAAAAATGTCAAAATTTCAGCTCCAGATTTTTCACCTAAAAATGAGTCAGGGGCATGTTTTATTACATTTGAAGTGGATTTGGACAGGTTTTGAGTGAATTCTTTGAAAAACTTGACACCACAATTTTTGATATCCGCGACAGGCGGCGGGTCATCGTTTGGAGTGAAAAATGTCAAAATTTCAGCTCCAGATTTTTCACCTAAAAATGAGTCAGGGGCATGTTTTATTACATTTGAAGTGGATTTGGACAGGTTTTGAGTGAATTCTTTGAAAAACTTGACACCACAATTTTTGATATCCGCGACAGGCGGCGGGTCATCGTTTGGAGTGAAAAATGTCAAAATTTCAGCTCCAGATTTTTCACCTAAAAAAAAAATGAGTCAGGGGCATGTTTTATTACATTGAAGTGGATTTGGACAGGTTTTGAGTGAATTCTTTGAAAACTTGACACCACAATTTTTGATATCCGCGACAGGCGGCGGGTCATCGTTTGGAGTGAAAAATGTCAAAATTTCAGCTCCAGATTTTTCACCTAAAAATGAGTCAGGGGCATGTTTTATTTGAAGTGGATTTGGACAGGTTTTGAGAATTCTTTAAAACTTGACACCACAATTTTTGATATCGGCGACAGGCGGCGGGTCATCGTTTGGAGTGAAAAATGTCAAAATTTCAGCTCCAGATTTTTCACCTAAAAATGAAAAATGAGTCAGGGGCATGTTTTATTACATTTGAAGTGGATTTGGACAGGTTTTGAGTGAATTCTTTGAAAAACTTGACACCACAATTTTTGATATCCGCGACAGGCGGCGGGTCATCGTTTGGAGTGAAAAATGTCAAAATTTCAGCTCCAGATTTTTCACCTAAAAATGAGTCAGGGGCATGTTTATTACATTTGAAGTGGATTTGGACAGGTTTTGAGTGAATTCTTTGAAAAAACTTGACACCACAATTTTTGATATCCGCGACAGGCGGCGGGTCATCGTTTGGAGTGAAAAATGTCAAAATTTCAGCTCCAGATTTTTCACCTAAAAATGAGTCAGGGGCATGTTTATTACATTGAAGTGGATTTGGACAGGTTTTGAGTGAATCTTTGAAAAACTTGACACCACATTTTTGATATCGGCGACAGGCGGCGGGTCATCGTTTGGAGTGAAAAATGTCAAAATTTCAGCTCCAGATTTTTCACCTAAAATATTCAGGGCATGTTTTATTACATTTGAAGTGGATTTGGACAGGTTTTGAGTGAATTCTTTGAAAAACTTGACACCACAATTTTTGATATCGCGACAGGCGGCGGGTCATCGTTTGGAGTGAAAATGTCAAAATTTCAGCTCCAGATTTTTCACCTAAAAATGAGTCAGGGGCATGTTTTATTACATTTGAAGTGGATTTGGACAGGTTTTGAGTGAATTCTTTGAAAAACTTGACACCACAATTTTTGATATCCGCGACAGGCGGCGGGTCATCGTTTGGAGTGAAAAATGTCAAAATTTCAGCTCCAGATTTTTCACCTAAAAATGAGTCAGGGGCATGTTTTATTACATTTGAAGTGGATTTGGACAGGTTTTGAGTGAATTCTTTGAAAAACTTGACACCACAATTTTTGATATCGCGACAGGCGGCGGGTCATCGTTTGGAGTGAAAAATGTCAAAATTTCAGCTCCAGATTTTTCACCTAAAAATGAGTCAGGGGCATGTTTTATTACATTTGAAGTGGATTTGGACAGGTTTTGAGTGAATTCTTTGAAAAACTTGACACCACAATTTTTGATATCCGCGACAGGCGGCGGGTCATCGTTTGGAGTGAAAAATGTCAAAATTTCAGCTCCAGATTTTTCACCTAAAAATGAGTCAGGGGCATGTTTTATTACATTTGAAGTGGATTTGGACAGGTTTTGAGTGAATTCTTTGAAAAACTTGACACCACAATTTTTGATATCGGCGACAGGCGGCGGTCATCGTTTGGAGTGAAAAATGTCAAAATTTCAGCTCCAGATTTTTCACCTAAAAATGACAGGGGCATGTTTTATTACATTTGAAGTGGATTTGGACAGGTTTTGAGTGAATTCTTTGAAAAACTTGACACCACAATTTTTGATATCGGCGACAGGCGGCGGGTCATCGTTTGGAGTGAAAAATGTCAAAATTTCAGCTCCAGATTTTTCACCTAAAATGAGTCTCAGGGCATGTTTTATTACATTTGAAGTGGATTTGGACAGGTTTTGAGTGAATTCTTTGAAAAACTTGACACCACAATTTTTGATATCGCGACAGGCGGCGGGTCATCGTTTGGAGTGAAAAATGTCAAAATTTCAGCTCCAGATTTTTCACCTAAAAATGAGTCAGGGGCATGTTTTATTACATTTGAAGTGGATTTGGACAGGTTTTGAGTGAATTCTTTGAAAAACTTGACACCACAATTTTTGATATCCGCGACAGGCGGCGGGTCATCGTTTGGAGTGAAAAATGTCAAAATTTCAGCTCCATTTTTCACCTAAAAATGAGTCAGGGGCATGTTTTATTACATTTGAAGTGGATTTGGACAGGTTTTGAGTGAATTCTTTGAAAAACTTGACACCACAATTTTTGATATCCGCGACAGGCGGCGGGTCATCGTTTGGAGTGAAAAATGTCAAAATTTCAGCTCCAGATTTTTCACCTAAAAATGAGTCAGGGGCATGTTTATTACATTTGAAGTGGATTTGGACAGGTTTTGAGTGAATTCTTTTGAAAAACTTGACACCACAATTTTTGATATCGGCGACAGGCGGCGGGTCATCGTTTGGAGTGAAAAATGTCAAAATTTCAGCTCCAGATTTTTCACCTAAAAATGAGTCAGGGGCATGTCTCAGGGCATGTTTTATTACATTTGAAGTGGATTTGGACAGGTTTTGAGTGAATTCTTTGAAAAACTTGACACCACATTTTTGATAGGCGACAGGCGGCGGTCATCGTTTGGAGTGAAAAATGTCAAAATTTCAGGTCCAGATTTTTCACCTAAAAAATGACTCAGGGGCATGTTTTATTACATTTGAAGTGGATTTGGACAGGTTTTGAGTGAATTCTTTGAAAAACTTGACACCACATTTTTTGATATCGGCGACAGGCGGCGGGTCATCGTTTGGAGTGAAAAATGTCAAAATTTCAGGTCCAGATTTTTCACCTAAAAATGACTCAGGGGCATGTTTTGTTTTATTACATTTGAAGTGGATTTGGACAGGTTTTGAGTGAATTCTTTGAAAAACTTGACACCACAATTTTTTGATATCGCGACAGGCGGGGTCATCGTTTGGAGTGAAAAATGTCAAAATTTCAGGTCCAGATTTTTCACCTAAAAATGACTCAGGGGCATGTTTTATTACATTTGAAGTGGATTTGGACAGGTTTTGAGTGAATTCTTTGAAAAACTTGACACCACATTTTTTGATATCGGCGACAGGCGGCGGTCATCGTTTGGAGTGAAAAATGTCAAAATTTCAGGTCCAGATTTTTCACCTAAAAATGACTCAGGGGCATGTTTATTACATTTGAAGTGGATTTGGACAGGTTTTGAGTGAATTCTTTGAAAAACTTGACACCACATTTTTGATATCGGCGACAGGCGGCGGGTCATCGTTTGGAGTGAAAAATGTCAAAATTTCAGGTCCAGATTTTTCACCTAAAAATGACTCAGGGCATGTTTTATTACATTTGAAGTGGATTTGGACAGGTTTTGAGTGAATTCTTTGAAAAACTTGACACCACATTTTTGATATCGGCGACAGGCGGCGGGTCATCGTTTGGAGTGAAAAATGTCAAAATTTCAGGTCCAGATTTTTCACCTAAAAATGACTCAGGGCATGTTTTATTACATTTGAAGTGGATTTGGACAGGTTTTGAGTGAATTCTTTGAAAAACTTGACACCACATTTTTGATATCGGCGACAGGCGGCGGTCATCGTTTGGAGTGAAAAATGTCAAAATTTCAGGTCCAGATTTTTCACCTAAAAATGACTCAGGGGCATGTTTTATTACATTTGAAGTGGATTTGGACAGGTTTTGAGTGAATTCTTTGAAAAACTTGACACCACATTTTTGATATCGGCGACAGGCGGCGGGTCATCGTTTGGAGTGAAAAATGTCAAAATTTCAGGTCCAGATTTTTCACCTAAAAATGACTCAGGGGCATGTTTTATTACATTTGAAGTGGATTTGGACAGGTTTTGAGTGAATTCTTTGAAAAACTTGACACCACATTTTTGATATCGGCGACAGGCGCGGGTCATCGTTTGGAGTGAAAAATGTCAAAATTTCAGTCCAGATTTTTCACCTAAAAATGCAGGGCATGTTTTATTACATTTGAAGTGGATTTGGACAGGTTTTGAGTGAATTCTTTGAAAAACTTGACACCCAATTTTTGATATCGGCGACAGGCGGCGGGTCATCGTTTGGAGTGAAAAATGTCAAAATTTCAGGTCCAGATTTTTCACCTAAAAATGACTCAGGGGCATGTTTTATTACATTTGAAGTGGATTTGGACAGGTTTTGAGTGAATTCTTTGAAAAACTTGACACCACAATTTTGATATCGGCGACAGGCGGCGGGTCATCGTTTGGAGTGAAAAATGTCAAAATTTCAGGTCCAGATTTTTCACCTAAAAATGACTCAGGGGCATGTTTTATTACATTTGAAGTGGATTTGGACAGGTTTTGAGTGAATTCTTTTGAAAAACTTGACACCACATTTTTGATATCGGCGACAGGCGGCGGGTCATCGTTTGGAGTGAAAAATGTCAAAATTTCAGGTCCAGATTTTTCACCTAAAAATGACTCAGGGGCATGTGGCATTTCATTTGAAGTGGATTTGGACAGGTTTTGAGTGAATTCTTTGAAAAACTTGACACCACATTTTTGATATCGGCGACAGGCGGCGGGTCATCGTTTGGAGTGAAAAATGTCAAAATTTCAGGTCCAGATTTTTCACCTAAAAATGACTCAGGGGCATGTTTTATTACATTTGAAGTGGATTTGGACAGGTTTTGAGTGAATTCTTTGAAAAACTTGACACCACATTTTTGATATCGGCGACAGGCGGCGGGTCATCGTTTGGAGTGAAAAATGTCAAAATTTCAGGTCCAGATTTTTCACCTAAAAATGACTCAGGGGCATGTTTTATTACATTTGAAGTGGATTTGGACAGGTTTTGAGTGAATTTTTTGAAAAACTTGACACCACATTTTTGATATCGGCGACAGGCGGCGGGTCATCGTTTGGAGTGAAAAATGTCAAAATTTCAGAGATTTTTCAAAAATGATCAGGGCATGTTTTATTACATTTGAAGTGGATTTGGACAGGTTTTGAGTGAATTCTTTGAAAAACTTGACACCACAATTTTTGATATCGGCGACAGGCGGCGGTCATCGTTTGGAGTGAAAAATGTCAAAATTTCAGGTCCAGATTTTTCACCTAAAAAACTCAGGGGCATGTTTTATTACATTTGAAGTGGATTTGGACAGGTTTTGAGTGAATTCTTTGAAAAACTTGACACCACATTTTTGATATCGCGACAGGCGGCGGGTCATCGTTTGGAGTGAAAAATGTCAAAATTTCAGGTCCAGATTTTTCACCTAAAAATGACTCACTTGTTTTATACATTTGAAGTGGATTTGGACAGGTTTTGAGTGAATTCTTTGAAAAACTTGACACCACATTTTTGATATCGGCGACAGGCGGCGGGTCATCGTTTGGAGTGAAAAATGTCAAAATTTCAGGTCCAGATTTTTCACCTAAAAATGACTCAGGGGCATGTTTTATTACATTTGAAGTGGATTTGGACAGGTTTTGAGTGAATTCTTTGAAAAACTTGACACCACATTTTTGATATCGGCGACAGGCGGCGGCATCGTTTGGAGTGAAAAATGTCAAAATTTCAGGTCCAGATTTTTCACCTAAAAATGACTCAGGGGTTTTCATTTGAAGTGGATTTGGACAGGTTTTGAATTCTTTGAAAAACTTGACATTTTTGATATCGGCGACAGGCGGCGGGTCATCGTTTGGAAAAAATGTCAAATTTCAGTCCAGATTTTTCACCTAAAAATGACTCAGGGGCATGTTTTATTACATTTGAAGTGGATTTGGACAGGTTTTGAGTGAATTCTTTGAAAAACTTGACACCACAATTTTTTGATATCGGCGACAGGCGGCGGGTCATCGTTTGGAGTGAAAAATGTCAAAATTTCAGGTCCAGATTTTTCACCTAAAAATGACTCAGGGGCATGTTTTGTTTTATTACATTTGAAGTGGATTTGGACAGGTTTTGAGTGAATTCTTTGAAAAACTTGACACCAATTTTTGATATCGGCGACAGGCGCGGGTCATCGTTTGGAGTGAAAAATGTCAAAATTTCAGGTCCAGATTTTTCACCTAAAAATGACTCAGGGCACATGTTTTATTACATTTGAAGTGGATTTGGACAGGTTTTGAGTGAATTCTTTGAAAAACTTGACACCACATTTTTTGATATCGGCGACAGGCGGCGGTCATCGTTTGGAGTGAAAAATGTCAAAATTTCAGGTCCAGATTTTTCACCTAAAAATGACTCAGGGGCATGTTTTATTACATTTGAAGTGGATTTGGACAGGTTTTGAGTGAATTCTTTGAAAAACTTGACACCACATTTTTGATATCGGCGACAGGCGGCGGGTCATCGTTTGGAGTGAAAAATGTCAAAATTTCAGGTCCAGATTTTTCACCTAAAAATGACTCAGGGGCATGTTTTATTACATTTGAAGTGGATTTGGACAGGTTTTGAGTGAATTCTTTGAAAAACTTGACACCACAATTTTTGATATCGGCGACAGGCGGCGGGGTCATCGTTTGGAGTGAAAAATGTCAAAATTTCAGGTCCAGATTTTTCACCTAAAAATGACTCAGGGGCATGTTTTATTACATTTGAAGTGGATTTGGACAGGTTTTGAGTGAATTCTTTGAAAAACTTGACACCACAATTTTTGATATCGGCGACAGGCGGCGGTCATCGTTTGGAGTGAAAAATGTCAAAATTTCAAGATTTTCACTAAAAATGACTCAGGGGCACTTGTTATTACATTTGAAGTGGATTTGGACAGGTTTTGAGTGAATTCTTTGAAAAACTTGACACCACATTTTTGATATCGGCGACAGGCGGCGGGTCATCGTTTGGAGTGAAAAATGTCAAAATTTCAGGTCCAGATTTTTCACCTAAAAATGACTCAGGGGCATGTTTTATTACATTTGAAGTGGATTTGGACAGGTTTTGAGTGAATTCTTTGAAAAACTTGACACCACATTTTTGATATCGGCGACAGGCGGCGGGTCATCGTTTGGAGTGAAAAATGTCAAAATTTCAGGTCCAG
>NW_026118134.1:0-12616 GCF_001640805.2 Lates calcarifer
ACACACACACACACACACAGACACACACACACAGAGACCCCCTTCCAAAAACCCATCAAAGAGTAATACAATGGCTCCATCTGTAGGATAAAGTAGAGAGTCGCAACAGGAAGTTACCCAAAAATCTGAGGTTTCAAACAGGAAGTTGGGTTTCCGAACTTTGACGGGCCAGAACCGGCACACGCTTCGACCAAAACTCACAATTTTCGGAGCCAGTCTTCCAAAAATCCTCAAGGAGGGGCTGACAACATTTGAAGTGAATCTGGTCACCCGTCTAGAAACTGGACATCACACTATAAAATATGTCATTTCCTGCTATAAATAGGTGGTGCTACAACAATTGTATGAATATTGACATATGGATGTGTGCAGATAGGTACCATTAACAATCCTGTAAAGTTTGATGCAGTTTGGACAAAGTATGGCCGAAATATAGCAAAAATAAAAGCAACTTCCTGTTTCGTGGCGAGTAATCGAACTTTGAGGGGCCATAACTTCCACGCCCTTCAACAAAAGTCAAAACTTGCAATTTAACATTCGTCTATGTCTTAAGAACAAATAAAAGTTTTGAAGTCAATCGGATAATGCGTCTAGGACTAGTTCGCGTTCAAGCGACCCCTGGAAATGGCCAAAAACACACAATTTTTTCACCTTCCGGTCAAAATAAAAATACTTTCTGTTGGGTTTAGAATATGGCTCCAAGAGACTTTTTGGTGCGTCATGGGATGTTACATATGTGTGCAGATTTTCAGATTTTTAGGCGCAACGGGCTTGAGGGGCTGTTCCGTTTAAAAATGTAGGTGGCGCTACCGAGGCCATTTTACCACACACCCATGCTCAAGACCCCTAAATTATTAAATTTTTCGCCGTGCCTGACGCGTCTGCAAATTTTGGAAGTTTTGACGCATGTTAAGGCCCTCAAAAAGCCGATCAAGAGGCGGAAAAAAGAAAAAAAAAAAATAATAATAATAATAATTAAAGCTGCGAGCAGCGTTGAACGGGCCCTCGCACCCGGCGCCCGTCGGGGAGCGGCGACCGCGGGACCCGGCAACCGCGGGGTCAACGCAGGTCGCAGGGCACACGCTGGCGTAACAGTTCACACTTCCGAGATGTAAAAATTTTAAATAAAAGCTTTTACGCTAATTATTTTCTGTGATAATATTTTTCAGAGCTCATCATCTGTGACAGCTCTTGGCTCTCCTGACTGTAACCTCTCTGTGGCAGCTTCTCACAGACTCAATCAACTCCTCTTCCCCTCCCCCCTCAAACACAAACACAAACACACACACACACACACACACACAGATACCCCCTCCCAAAAGGAGATAAAACTCAGTTTTAACTTGAGTTTACAAGCTTTGAGCTTTGAGCAAAAGCATTTTTTTAAGTTCTGTTATTGGGTGCATATATAAATCATTTATGCTTAAACAAGGCTTATAATGAAGTTATTTGAACAGTGAATATCTCATCTGCCTAAAGTCAGGGCGAAGCCACTAACCAGCTGTAGGGATGGGTATCATTAGGATTTTATCTTTATCCATACAGACCCCTATCAGTCCAGCTCAGACTGTTACTGGTTTAAGAGAGTGAAGTTTATAGCAATTTGCAAAATTTGGAGATTAGTGACAAACTAACCAGTTAGACTACATACAGACAAGCTTTCATTTTAGCTGTTAGTAACAGTTTGCCATGAGCTTAACCAGCGTGCTGTGCTTCCTGTTAAACATGTCATGAGACTGTGGACAACGCTGAAAATATTACTTTACTAACTACTGGCCGAACAGGCGCTTTTGACAAAGAAAAGGTAAAGGCCAGCAGCTTTTACTTTTCAATGCACTTGTCGTCAACTTGAGTGGCTTATATTCAGCTGGTTCACCTCGACGCCGGTGGATGTAGACGTGCACTTTTCCTGTCGCCGTACACTGTGTAACATGAAAATATCAGCCGACCCCTTTGTGAAATTTCCTAACTGATCAAAACCAAACTGTAAAGACTTTGGTCAAGGGGAGACATATGGTAAGATTACATGAATTCAAAATAACCTACAATTCCTTCAAATTAATTTGAAGCCAGTTTAATTTTTTGAGCCAGCTTTGACATCTGCAAGATATGAGTTTCTGAAGAGGGGCCTGCTGAGGTTAGATGTGCTGAATAATATCCATTTTCATATCAGAAAAAACACTGCATTAAACATTGTCTTAGCTCACTGAGCTGAGGTCAACAGGTAATATAACCAACCTGTGAGGTGGCTCACCCCCGTAAGATAAACACATAAATGATCCCTGATAGAACCGATAATTAAAGGCACATCAGTGACAGGGAATGCTATTAAAACTAAACTATAAACTGGTGACATTAACTGCAAAAGAAGATTTTTATTGATACATTTCAGGTAGAATTTAGTTTTCAATAAGGAAAATGCTGTAAGAAACCTGAATTTGTTGCAACAAATTTAAAATAAAAGCTTTTATGCTAATTATTTTCTGTGATAATATTTTTCAGAGCTCATCATCTGTGACAGCTCATGGCTCTCTTGACTGTAACCTCCCTGTGGCAGCTTCTCACAGACTCAATCAACTCCTCTTCCCCTCCCCCCTCAAACACACACACACAGACACACACACACACAGAGACCCCCTTCCAAAAACCCATCAAAGAGTAATACAATGGCTCCATCTGTAGGATAAAGTAGAGAGTCGCAACAGGAAGTTACCCCAAAATCTGAGGTTTCAAACAGGAAGTTGGGTTTCCGAACTTTGACGGGCCAGAACCGGCACACGCTTCGACCCAAAACTCACAATTTTCGGAGGACTTCTTCCAAAAATTGTCAAGGAGGGGGCTGACAACATTTGAAGTGAATCTGGTCACCCGTCTAGAAACTGGACATCACACTATAAAATATGTCATTTCCTGCTATAAATAGGTGGCGCTACAACAATTGTATGAATATTGACATATGGATGTGTGCAGATAGGTACCATTAACAATCCTGTAAAGTTTGATGCAGTTTTGGACAAAGTATGGCCGAAATATAGCAAAAATAAAGCAACTTCCTGTTTCGTGGCGAGTAATCGAACTTTGAGGGGCCATAACTTCCACGCCCTTCAACAAAAACTCAAAATCTGCCGCAATTTAACATCGTCTATGTCTTAAGAACATACTATTAAGTTTTGAAGTCAATGGGATAATGCGTCTAGGACTAGTTCGCGTTCAAGCGACCCCTGGAAATGGCCAAAAACACACAATTTTTTCACCTTCCGGTCAAAATAAAAATACTTTCTGTTGGGTTTAGAATATGGCTCCAAGAGACTTTTTGGTGCGTCATGGGATGTTACATATGTGTGCAGATTTTCAGATTTTTAGGCGCAACGGGCTTGAGGGGCTGTTCCGTTTAAAAATGTAGGTGGCGCTACCGAGGGCATTTTACCACGCCCATGCTCAAGACCCCTAAATTATTAAATTTTTCGCCGTGCCTGACGCGTCTGCAAATTTTGGTAAGTTTTCACGCATGTTAAGGCCCTCAAAAAGCCGATCTAAGAGGCGGAAAAAGAAGAAAAAAAATAATAATAATAATAATTAAAGCTGCGAGCAGCGTTGAACGGGCCCTCGCACCCGGCGCCCGTCGGGGGAGCGGCGACCGCGGGACCCCGGCAACCGCGGGGTCAACGCAGGTCGCAGGGCACACGCTGGCGTAACAGTTCACACTTCCCGAGATGTAAAAATTTTAAATAAAAGCTTTTACGCTAATTATTTTCTGTGATAATATTTTTCAGAGCTCATCATCTGTGACAGCTCTTGGCTCTCTTGACTGTAACCTCCCTGTGGCAGCTTCTCACAGACTCAATCAACTCCTCTTCCCCTCCCCCCTCAAACACAAACACAAACACACACACACACACACACACACACACACACACAGATACCCCCTCCCAAAAGGAGATAAAACTCAGTTTTAACTTGAGTTTAAAAGCTTTGAGCTTTGAGCAAAAGCATTTTTTTAAGTTCTGTTATTGGGTGCATATATAAATCATTTATGCTTAAACAAGGCTTATAATGAAGTTATTTGAACAGTGAATATCTCATCTGCCTAAAGTCAGGGCGAAGCCACTAACCAGCTGTAGGGATGGGTATCATTAGGATTTTATCTTTATCCATACAGACCCCTATCAGTCCAGCTCAGACTGTTACTGGTTTAAGAGAGTGAAGTTTATAGCAATTTGCAAAATTTGGAGATTAGTGACAAACTAACCAGTTAGACTACATACAGACAAGCTTTCATTTTAGCTGTTAGTAACAGTTTGCCATGAGCTTAACCAGCGTGCTGTGCTTCCTGTTAAACATGTTATGAGACTGTGGACAAGGCTGAAAATATTACTTTACTAACTACTTGCCGAACAGGCGCTTTGACAAAGAAAAGGTAAAGGCCAGCAGCTTTTACTTTTCAATGCACTTGTCGTCAACTTGAGTGGCTTATATTCAGCTGGTTCACCTCGACGCCCGTGGACCTAGTGCACTTTTCCTGTCGCCGTACACTGAGTAACACGAAAAAATCAGCTGACCCCGTGTGAAATTTCCTAACTGATCAAAACCAAACTGTAAAGACAGCATCAATCCACGCTCAGCTTTGGTCAAGGGGAGACATATGGGAGAAGATGAGTAGAGAGATGGAAAGAAACAGAAAGGGTGATGGAGAAAGATTACATGAATTCAAAATAACCTACAATTCCTTAAAATTAATTTGAAGCCAGTTTAATTTTTTGAGCCAGCTTTGACATCTGCAGATATGAGTTTCTGAAGAGGGGCCTGCTGAGGTTAGATGTGCTGAATAATATCCATTTTCATATCAGAAAAAACACTGCATTAAACATTGTCTTAGCTCACTGAGCTGAGGTCAACAGGTAATATAACCAACCTGTGAGGTGGCTCACCCCCGTAAGATAAACACATAAATGATCCCTGATAGAACCGATAATTAAAGGCACATCAGTGACAGGGAATGCTATTAAAACTAAACTATAAACTGGTGACATTAACTGCAAAAGAAGATTTTTATTGATACATTTCAGGTAGAATTTAGTTTTCAATAAGGAAAATGCTGTAAGAAACCTGAATTTGTTGCAACAAATTTAAAATAAAAGCTTTTATGCTAATTATTTTCTGTGATAATATTTTTCAGAACTCATCATCTGTGACAGCTCATGGCTCTCTTGACTGTAACCTCCCTGTGGCAGCTTCTCACAGACTCAATCAACTCCTCTTCCCCTCCCCCCTCAAACACACACACACAGACACACACACACAGAGACCCCCTTCCAAAAACCCATCAAAGAGTAATACAATGGCTCCATCTGTAGGATAAAGTAGAGAGTCGCAACAGGAAGTTACCCCAAAATCTGAGGTTTCAAACAGGAAGTTGGGTTTCCGAACTTTGACGGGCCAGAACCGGCACACGCTTCGACCCAAACTCACAATTTTCGGAGCCAGTCTTCCAAAAATTGTCAAGGAGGGGCTGACAACATTTGAAGTGAATCTGGTCACCCGTCTAGAAACTGGACATCACACTATAAAATATGTCATTTCCTGCTATAAATAGGTGGCGCTACAACAATTGTATGAATATTGACATATGGATGTGTGCAGATAGGTACCATTAACAATCCTGTAAAGTTTGATGCAGTTTGGACAAAGTATGGCCGAAATATAGCAAAAATAAAGCAACTTCCTGTTTCGTGGCGAGTAATCGAACTTTGAGGGGCCATAACTTCCACGCCCTTCAACAAAAACTCAAAATCTGCCGCAATTTAACATCGTCTATGTCTTAAGAACATACTATTAAGTTTTGAAGTCAATGGGATAATGCGTCTAGGACTAGTTCGCGTTCAAGCGACCCCTGGAAATGGCCAAAAACACACAATTTTTTCACCTTCCGGTCAAAATAAAAATACTTTCTGTTGGGTTTAGAATATGGCTCCAAGAGACTTTTTGGTGCGTCATGGGATGTTACATATGTGTGCAGATTTTCAGATTTTTAGGCGCAACGGGCTTGAGGGGCTGTTCCGTTTAAAAATGTAGGTGGCGCTACCGAGGGCATTTTACCACGCCCATGCTCAAGACCCCTAAATTATTAAATTTTTCGCCGTGCCTGACGCGTCTGCAAATTTTGGTAAGTTTTCACGCATGTTAAGGCCCTCAAAAAGCCGATCTAAGAGGCGGAAAAAGAAGAAAAAAAATAATAATAATAATAATAATAATAATAATAATAATAATAAACAGACCGAAAACAAGAGGGTCCTTGCAACTCGTTGCATGGCCCCGTTGGGCCCACGCAACTCGTTGCTCGGGCCCTAATTAAAGCTGCGAGCAGCGTTGAACGGGCCCTCGCACCCGGCGCCCGTCGGGGGAGCGGCGACCGCGGGACCCCGGCAACCGCGGGGTCAACGCAGGTCGCAGGGCACACGCTGGCGTAACAGTTCACACTTCCGAGATGTAAAAATTTTAAATAAAAGCTTTTATGCTAATTATTTTCTGTGATAATATTTTTCAGAGCTCATCATCTGTGACAGCTCTTGGCTCTCCTGACTGTAACCTCTCTGTGGCAGCTTCTCACAGACTCAATCAACTCCTCTTCCCCTCCCCCTCAAACACAAACACAAACACACCCACACACACACACACAACACACAGAGAATACCCCCTCCCAAAAGGAGATAAAACTCAGTTTTAACTTGAGTTTACAAGCTTTGAGCTTTGAGCAAAAGCATTTTTTTAAGTTCTGTTATTGGGTGCATATATAAATCATTTATGCTTAAACAAGGCTTATAATGAAGTTATTTGAACAGTGAATATCTCATCTGCCTAAAGTCAGGGCGAAGCCACTAACCAGCTGTAGGGATGGGTATCATTAGGATTTTATCTTTATCCATACAGACCCCTATCAGTCCAGCTCAGACTGTTACTGGTTTAAGAGAGTGAAGTTTATAGCAATTTGCAAAATTTGGAGATTAGTGACAAACTAACCAGTTAGACTACATACAGACAAGCTTTCATTTTAGCTGTTAGTAACAGTTTGCCATGAGCTTAACCAGCGTGCTGTGCTTCCTGTTAAACATGTCATGAGACTGTGGACAACGCTGAAAATATTACTTTACTAACTACTGGCCGAACAGGCGCTTTGACAAAGAAAAGGTAAAGGCCAGCAGCTTTTACTTTTCAATGCACTTGTCGTCAACTTGAGTGGCTTATATTCAGCTGGTTCACCTCGACGCTGGAGGACCTAGTGAACTTTTCCTGTCGCCGTACACTGAGTAACACGAAAAAATCAGCTGACCCCGTGTGAAATTTCCTAACTGATCAAAACCAAACTGTAAAGACAGCATCAATCCACGCTCAGCTTTGGTCAAGGGGAGACATATGGTAAGATTACATGAATTCATGTAATCTTCTTTGAGACTACAATTTCAGACTTAACTAAGTCATTCACTAGTGTCTTGGCAGCGTTTATGGGTTCTTTAGACAGGTCTCTAACTGGTTTTCTTTCCAGGGTCATTGAAATCTTTGGCTTCCTACCTCTGCCAGGCTTGTTCTGCACAGTGTGGCTCTCCTTGAATTTCTCGGTGACGCTTCTCATTTGAGTTCTTGACGCTTGGAAATGCTGTTATAACTTTGTATATCCTTCTCCTGCTTCCTGAGCATCGACAATTCTTCAAGTCTACAGTGATTTCCTTAGTTTTTGGCATGATGCTTTCTCAAGTGACAGCTCAAATCTTAACTGAAGTTTTTATCCGCGTGTAAAGCAGCTCTTGGCTCTCCTGACTGTAACCTCTCTGTGGCAGCTTCTCACAGACTCAATCAACTCTTCTTCCCCTCCCCCCTCAAACACAAACACAAACACACACACACACACACACACACACACACACACAGACACACACACACAGAGACCCCCTTCCAAAAACCCATCAAAGAGTAATACAATGGCTCCATCTATAGGATAAAGTAGAGAGTCGCAACAGGAAGTTACCCCAAAATCTGAGGTTTCAAACAGGAAGTTGGGTTTCCGAACTTTGACGGGCCAGAACCGGCACACGCTTCGACCAAAACTCACAATTTTCGGAGCCAGTCTTCCAAAAAATTCCTCAAGGAGGGGCTGACAACATTTGAAGTGAATCTGGTCACCCGTCTAGAAACTGGACATCACACTATAAAATATGTCATTTCCTGCTATAAATAGGTGGCGCTACAACAATTGTATGAATATTGACATATGGATGTGTGCAGATAGGTACCATTAACAATCCTGTAAAGTTTGATGCAGTTTGGACAAAGTATGGCCGAAATATAGCAAAAATAAAGCAACTTCCTGTTTCGTGGCGAGTAATCGAACTTTGAGGGGCCATAACTTCCACGCCCTTCAACAAAAACTCAAAATCTGCCGCAATTTAACATCGTCTATGTCTTAAGAACATACTATTAAGTTTTGAAGTCAATCGGATAATGCGTCTAGGACTAGTTCGCGTTCAAGCGACCCCTGGAAATGGCCAAAAACACACAATTTTTTCACCTTCCGGTCAAAATAAAAATACTTTCTGTTGGGTTTAGAATATGGCTCCAAGAGACTTTTTGGTGCGTCATGGGATGTTACATATGTGTGCAGATTTTCAGATTTTTAGGCGCAACGGGCTTGAGGGGCTGTTCCGTTTAAAAATGTAGGTGGCGCTACCGAGGGCCATTTTACCACGCCCATGCTCAAGACCCCTAAATTATTAAATTTTTCGCCGTGCCTGACGCGTCTGCAAATTTTGGTAAGTTTTCACGCATGTTAAGGCCCTCAAAAAGCCGATCTAAGAGGCGGAAAAAGAAGAAAAAAAATAATAATAATAATAATTAAAGCTGCGAGCAGCGTTGAACGGGCCCTCGCACCCGGCGCCCGTCGGGGGGAGCGGCGACCGCGGGACCCCGGCAACCGCGGGGTCAACGCAGGTCGCAGGGCACACGCTGGCGTAACAGTTCACACTTCCCAGATGTAAAAATTTTAAATAAAAGCTTTTATGCTAATTATTTTCTGTGATAATATTATTCAGAGCTCATCATCTGTGACAGATCATGGCTCTATTGACTGTAACCTCCCTGTGGCAGCTTCTCACAGACACAATCAACTCCTCTTCCCCTCCCCCCTCAGACACACACAGACACACACACACAGAGACCCCCTTCCAAAAACCCATCAAAGAGTAATACAATGGCTCCATCTGTAGGATAAAGTAGAGAGTCGCAACAGGAAGTTACCCCAAAATCTGAGGTTTCAAACAGGAAGTTGGGTTTCCGAACTTTGACGGGCCAGAACCGGCACACGCTTCGACCCAAACTCACAATTTTCGGAGCCAGTCTTCCAAAAATCCTTAAGTCTGTCCTGACAACATTTGAAGTGAATCTGGTCACCCGTCTAGAAACTGGACATCACACTATAAAATATGTCATTTCCTGCTATAAATAGGTGGTGCTACAACAATTGTATGAATATTGACATATGGATGTGTGCAGATAGGTACCATTAACAATCCTGTAAAGTTTGATGCAGTTTGGACAAAGTATGGCCGAAATATAGCAAATTTAAAGCAACTTCCTGTTTTGTGGCGAGTGATCGAACTTTGAGGGGCCATAACTTCCACGCCCTTCAATGAAAAGTCCGAAACTTTTGCAATTTAACTTCGTCTATGTCTTAAGAACAAATTATCAAATTTTGAAGTCAATCGGATAATGCGTCTAGGACTAGTTCGCGTTCAAGCGACCCCTGGAAATGGCCAAAAACACACAATTTTTTCACCTTCCGGTCAAAATAAAAATACTTTCTGTTGGGTTTAGAATATGGCTCCAAGAGACTTTTTGGTGCGTCATGGGATGTTACATATGTGTGCAGATTTTCAGATTTTTAGGCGCAACGGGCTTGAGGGGCTGTTCCGTTAAAAATGTAGGTGGCGCTACCGAGGCCATTTTGCCACACCCATGCTCAAGACCCCTAAATTCTTAAATTTTTTCGCCGTGCCTGACGCGTCTGCAAATTTTCAGGAGTTTTGACGCATTTTAAGGCCCTCAAAAAGGCGATCAAAGAGGCGGAAAAAGAAGAAAAAAAATAATAATAATAATAATAATAATAAACCGAACGAAAACAAGAGGGTCCTTGCAACTCGTTGCATGGCCCCGTTGGGCCCACGCAACTCGTTGCTCGGGCCCTAATAATAATAATAATAATAATAAACAGACGAAAACAAGAGGGTCCTTGCAACTCGTTGCATGGCCCCGTTGGGCCCACGCAACTCGTTGCTCGGGCCCTAATTAAAGCTGCGAGCAGCGGTTGAACGGGCCCTCGCACCCGGCGCCCGTCGGGGGAGCGGCGACCGCGGGACCCCGGCAACCGCGGGGTCAACGCAGGTCGCAGGGCACACGCTGGCGTAACAGTTCACACTTCCGAGATGTAAAAATTTAAAATAAAAGCTTTTATGCTAATTATTTTCTGTGATAATATTTTTCAGAGCTCATCATCTGTGACAGCTCTTGGCTCTCCTGACTGTAACCTCTCTGTGGCAGCTTCTCACAGACTCAATCAACTCCTCTTCCCCTCCCCCCTCAAACACAAACACAAACACAAACACACACACACACACAGATACCCCCTCCCAAAAGGAGATAAAACTCAGTTTTAACTTGAGTTTACAAGCTTTGAGCTTTGAGCAAAAGCATTTTTTTGCAAGTTCTGTTATTGGGTGCATATATAAATCATTTATGCTTAAACAAGGGTTATAATGAAGTTATTTGAACAGTGAATATCTCATCTGCCTAAAGTCAGGGCGAAGCCACTAACCAGCTGTAGGGATGGGTATCATTAGGATTTTATCTTTATCCATACAGACCCCTATCAGTCCAGCTCAGACTGTTACTGGTTTAAGAGAGTGAAGTTTATAGCAATTTGCAAAATTTGGAGATTAGTGACAAACTAACCAGTTAGACTACATACAGACAAGCTTTCATTTTAGCTGTTAGTAACAGTTTGCCATGAGCTTAACCAGCGTGCTGTGCTTCGTGTTAAACATGTCATGAGACTGTGGACAACGTTTGAGCCAGCTTTGACATCTGCAGATATGAGTTTCTGAAGAGGGGGCCTGCTGAGGTTAGATGTGCTGAATAATATCCATTTTCATATCAGAAAAACACTGCATTAAACATTGTCTTAGCTCACTGAGCTGAGGTCAACAGGTAATATAACCAACCTGTGAGGTGGCTCACCCCCGTAAGATAAACACATAAATGATCCCTGATAGAACCGATAATTAAAGGCACATCAGTGACAGGGAATGCTATTAAAACTAAACTATAAACTGGTGACATTAACTGCAAAAGAAGATTTTTATTGATACATTTCAGGTAGAATTTTAGTTTTCAATAAGGAAAATGCTGTAAGAAACCTGAATTTGTTGCAACAAATTTAAAAATAAAAGCTTTTATGCTAATTATTTTCTGTGATAATATTTTTCAGAGCTCATCATCTGTGACAGCTCTTGGCTCTCCTGACTGTAACCTCCCTGTGGCAGCTTCTCACAGACTCAATCAACTCCTCTTCCCCTCCCCCCTCAAACACACACACACAGACACACACACACACAGAGACCCCCTTCCAAAAACCCATCAAAGAGTAATACAATGGCTCCATCTGTAGGATAAAGTAGAGAGTCGCAACAGGAAGTTACCCCAAAATCTGAGGTTTCAAACAGGAAGTTGGGTTTCCGAACTTTGACGGGCCAGAACCGGCACACGCTTCGACCCAAACTCACAATTTTCGGAGGACTTCTTCCAAAAATTGTCAAGGAGGGGCTGACAACATTTGAAGTGAATCTGGTCACCCGTCTAGAAACTGGACATCACACTATAAAATATGTCATTTCCTGCTATAAATAGGTGGTGCTACAACAATTGTATGAATATTGACATATGGATGTGTGCAGATAGGTACCATTAACAATCCTGTAAAGTTTGATGCAGTTTGGACAAAGTATGGCCGAAATATAGCAAAAATAAAGCAACTTCCTGTTTCGTGGCGAGTAATCGAACTTTGAGGGGCCATAACTTCCACGCCCTTCAACAAAAACTCAAAATCTGCCGCAATTTAACATCGTCTATGTCTTAAGAACATACTATTAAGTTTTGAAGTCAATGGGATAATGCGTCTAGGACTAGTTCGCGTTCAAGCGACCCCTGGAAATGGCCAAAAACACACAATTTTTTCACCTTCCGGTCAAAATAAAAATACTTTCTGTTGGGTTTAGAATATGGCTCCAAGAGACTTTTTGGTGCGTCATGGGATGTTACATATGTGTGCAGATTTTCAGATTTTTAGGCGCAACGGGCTTGAGGGGCTGTTCCGTTTAAAAATGTAGGTGGCGCTACCGAGGGCATTTTACCACGCCCATGCTCAAGACCCCTAAATTATTAAATTTTTCGCCGTGCCTGACGCGTCTGCAAATTTTGGTAAGTTTTCACGCATGTTAAGGCCCTCAAAAAGCCGATCTAAGAGGCGGAAAAAGAAGAAAAAAAAATAATAATAATAATAATAATAATAATAATT
>NW_026118135.1:0-15141 GCF_001640805.2 Lates calcarifer
GCTGTATTTTCCATGGTTTGTGAGGTTAATGTGGATGTTAATGCTAATGGAACATGCTGAGTATCTCACTAACTGACATGATGAGTCAGTCAATGAAAATCAAACTCCTAGCAACTATATTTTGGAAAAAAAACTGCTGTGGGTTAAGATGTTTTCAGTCTCACGTGAAGACTTTTTTCATTTCCTTTCCTCTATGTCCCCCTTTATTGCACAGACTCACAGCCCAACAGATTGCCATGTGCCAACATCTTGTAATTACCACTTGTGGCCACAAAGGCCACATTTCTACTGTTGAGCAAAAGTAATAAAATTATACAGACTTCTATGTGATAATTAAACAAAGTAAAAGCCTAACTGAACATGGCATAAACATATAAAAGAGAAGTAGCAAATAACAAATAATCAACGTTTAGCTAAATAACAAATGTAGGGTTTTGGAGGTACATGAAAACACTGAGGCCACAATAGATGCACATGCGCCACTTGGTCTATGTTGGTATCAGTGGATTACTCTGAGATAGATACTGTACAAAAAAAGTAAAGAGTAAATCATGGTTCCCAAGGGGGCTTAATGCGTCCTAAAAAAGTAACCTTCTAAGGACAATTTGTGTGCAATTTCTGCATTATCAGTTAGCAAAAATAACCACAAAAGATGTGTGAGAAGACAACCATGTAGCTGTCCTTTTGGGGAACTTTGGTCATTCCTCTGTCAGAGTCATGGTCACAACACTGCACAAGTCAAACCTTCCGGTGGTTTAGGGGATGGGTAAAATAGCCTAACAGAGTGCAAAGTTTGAGAAACATGAATGGTTTACACATAAACACGCTCTGCCACACCTTTCTACCCTTCTGTCCTTCTCCATCACTCCTCTCATTCCCTGAGGATAATAAAACTCTTCTTTGGCTACATTATCCTTCACTGTATTAATACATTAATGATTTATAACATCCACCATAACCAACACACACACTGCATCATGTGCAATTTGTTCTATCATGGGGGTTTGGAGATAAGGTGCACTCTATAAGTTACTGTCTAAGGTTGACTGCTCCAGTGGAGACAATCTCACAGTAAACTGAAATATTATCTATGCTGTCAAAGCTCTCCTGTAACCTCCATAAGGTCAAGGTGAACAACTTTAGCAGCTTGTGAGGAAAGTTTGGCCAGGGGGGATTAACTCTGGTTTCACTCTCTATCTGTACAGATGTTCATTTAAAGCAGACAGCAGTGTAGCCTAGTTTATTGTAGTGGGCATACTTTGACTCCCCTCTAACCTTTTATACACCTGTACCAAAAAGACCATAAGCACCACCACACTCACTCTCGCATACAGTACTTGCAGAGCTAACATTAGCTACCTAGCTAGTGAACTGAGACACTTAAATGTAAAAATGTGCCATCAACATTGACAATGAGCAAGATGGGTTCATTAGCTAGTTGATACTAGCTTAGCTAGTTCGCTAGCTAGCTGTTAAGGGTAGATAGCAAGTTAGCCAGGTTTAGTGGCTATTAAACACTGACCAACATTAAGATCATTTGCACTGGCTAACTAACTAAATGGACTGCAAAAGATTGAACCTCATTCAGAATTTTGTCAGTCAAATTGGTTTTGGCTGTTCAATATGACAATTCCTTCTTTTTATATGTTTTTATATGTTATTTTTATATGTCATGTTTCAGTTATGAAATGAGAGTGTGTGTTCCTATGATGGCCATACAGCTCTCAGCAGGCAGAACTTACCTGACACCAGAGCTGAGAGTATTGGAGCTGCCAACAGAAGTGAGTAGTGCCCCCCGTGTTGCTTTTTTTGGTATTATACATGTACTGGTATTAGTTAAACAAAATCACTGAAGTGTAGGTTCTGTCAGAAAACTATATTGTTAACATATGCTTGAGTATTTTTAAGTGGACATGTCAATATTATTTTCTTAGTGGATATGTACAGCACACCACTGGTTGACAGTATCTACTCCTTGACCTAAATATGTAGTTGTAAATGTCTGGGATGTTTGATACCTGGTCTTTCATGCTCCTTGTATGTGAACTGGTTTGAACATCATTTAGTACAACATGCAGTTTGTCATTTTCAAGTTTTTAGACCTTTTGGTTTCATCCACAGTGTGGTTATTAATGCATGATACATTTAATCTACTGAGTTTACTTGTTTAAAAAAATACTTTTCAAAAACAGAAGTGTTTTGCTTTCTTTTACCATGACAATAAGTAGGAAACTCTTGATAGTTATTTAAGTATTGTGTCAATTTGATGATAAAGCTGCAGAGTGTAGTGGCCATGCTACATATTTAATATTGGCCCGAGATGTGTTTTAAATAGAACTCATAGCTTCCATTTCATTACACCTCTGTTGAGTCAAGACTTACTGTCGGATACTTCTTCTTCGGACATTAACCAAGAGCCCATAAGACCACACACACATACACACACACTTAAATGCACTTGTTAGTTTCCTCTGCTTTCCAGCCCCACACTATATCCATATCTGTAGCACCACATTAGGCTTCCATTTACTGAACTGACAAGCATCTCTGTCTAACATTTAGTAAACACTGGGAGCATGTCAGGGAATGCTGGGGGAGATCACTGTGATGTCAAAGAGATAAAAAGCATTTGTATGGGGACAAGTAGCAGCGAGGCCTGACAAGTCCTGCTGTGATGGATCAGAATGGAATTTCCACTCTTGTTGGGATGCTACAAAAATGTGACAATCATTCCTTCCTGCGTTTGTATTTCTTTGGAATGATGTAAAACCTGTGAGACTTCCCGTTACTTGAGGGGAATATTTTCTAATGGAACTGACCCATTTACGCATATTTAATAGTGACAGCCCAAATTTCGTCAAACTGTTCCCATAATAGTCCAGAAGTCTTTTAAGCTGTGATAACAAAGAGGGGCATGGTTAATGTAAGCTTTCCATTTTAAAAGTCCTGTTGGTGTCTGTACTATACAACCGTAATGGTGCTGGTTGATAGATTACATTCTTCAAAAGTCAATTCCTCCAGGTTTGCACACAACATGCATCACATTTTACCCTTGTACAGGACTTTTTATTTAAACCAAAAAGACCTATTCTGCAGCACTACATAATGTACTAGGGTGGTTTTAGAAAGATGTTAAAAGTGATACTTGTCAAAGCCATCAACAAATAAAATTGCTTACCATTAAGAATACAATACATTGGAGCTGGTTCAGAGTCAAATTGATTACTTGGAAGCAAATTATGTCTGTTATTTTGTCAGATAATTGAGCCATTAGGAGAGAAAGAAAAAGACAGAGCTTAGGCACATTTTAAATGGCATTATTACACTGCACCGTCTTTGGCTTGTGTCAATGTGCCTACTTATTCTGGTTAAAGCCAAAAGCCATCCACTGACAGCAGCGACATGAAGAAAAAGATTAATACTACTAGATATATGAGGCAGACGCTTAAAAATAAAGTAGCAGCCTACAATAGGTCCCTGCAGACTGTAAGCAGTTAACTTATTGTGGCCACCCGTACACTCAGTCAAGAAACTTTCTTGACCTCCTGTAAACCACATCCAGAATGCATTTTTCATCATAGAAAACCACAAACAGATGTATGCAGTTATGAGTGTGAGTCTGTTCAGAGTCGCTGCCCTGTACATACTGTACACTAGTACAATAGACTGCATATGTATTATTCTCCTTTGGTCTCTGTGGGAAAAAAAAAAAAAACATTACAAGCCACTTGAACGTGGTCATTACTTTTCAAAAAGCAGCAGATAGATAGCTCAAATAGAAAAATAGAGATAAAGCAGCGAACACAAAAACAGGAGATTTAAGGAACCACATCAGCAGTTCACAATGAAATTATGTCATCTTAATGGAATCACTGCAACCAGTGAATTCACATAAATTTCAGGTTCAACTTTGACATGCAAAAACACACCACTGTCTTCTCAGTGGCACCTTCTGAGGAAATAGAGAGTCAACAATGGACAAAGCTATCATAGCTTCTTAGCTGTGTTACACCAACACACTTTTATTTAACATTCTCCATTGGAGTACAGACTGCTCCACAAAACTGGAATGGTTTGCTGACAGTTATGAGACAAAGGTTGACAATATAAATATGTTTTGGAATTAACTATTGTCTCATTAGCCGCTGAGCAAATAGGTATGCAAACTGTCAAGACAGTCCTCCACAGTCCATGAAAAACAACCCCATAGGTTCTTTATGCAAGCAGTTTATTATGAACTACAGTTACATTTTACTAAGTCAGACATCATTAAATAACGCAAAACAACATATTTACATTAAAGTGATGAGACCTTTTTGGTGGCTGTAATAATTATGACGGGAGCAAAGGAGAAAGTTAGGGGACCTTGTCACATGGCAACAATGTCCACACAGGCGGAGGTCAAGGTGGATGAATGTGTTGGCAAAGCTTTGGATTTTAACAAGAGAGCTGTTCATTTCCCATTTCTAACCAACAGTCAACATTATTTCTTTTAACCATGACCACGACCAATTTTGACTGACACCTTAACTATATGTTTTTGCAACCATTACAGCTATTGAACAGAAGGATATATATAATGAGAACACAATTCCAAGGAGAAAAAAGATTGTGCAGAGAAGAGGACTGAAGACTCTAATAAATTTGCTCTCTGAAGCGACTGTGCTTTGAGAGGTGGTAGAAGAAGAAACAATAAGGAACATGTGTGGGCTATATATATGCTTATGTGTCTCACAGCTTTTGAGGCATCATTCAATATGTGATTAACCCATGACATCTATATCCCATATTGGGTTCACGTCACAAATGTCTCATCTATCTCACTGATATCTTGGTATTTTGCCAATTGATTTGCACTGCATGTCATATGAATATGGATTTGCATCTTTAACTGTAATGTATTTCATTGCCAAAGACTCCATTATTTAAAGAGGGGACTCAGGGAAAAGACCTGACACTGCACAATCCAGACTCCATCTTCAAGGTTTGCATCATACAAAACAGAGCATAAATCAACTGTCAGAGGCAATGTACTCTTATTCTCTGAGTTTGCATATGGCTGACTGCAGACAGGAAACAAAAATTAGCTTGACACAGTGACAACTGCAAGATATTGCTCTTGTTTTATTTGACATGTTTTATTGCATTTACTTTGGCCTTGAAAAACCAAGTGAAGCACATCTTTTAAGTTCGCATTTGCTTTTCTAACCTCAGGTCGGGTGGAGCTTGTTTTTCAGAGGGGGACAAGTTATGATTTGAGATGAGCCTATGCGTGCACATACATCCACACACAGACACACACCCATGCTATTTAGGCCCTTGGGAGTGAGGGGACTGCAGACATTGTGGTGCCTTGGTCACTAGTCACTAAAGTACCAGGGGACTTATCGATCTATCAGAGACAACATTTTCACATGCTTACATCGTGTATGCAGTATGTCACTGCCATGATTATACATATCTGAGAAAATCCTGTCATCCTGTCCCAAAACAGGCCCTTTCTTTTCAGAGAGTTCTCCCTCTTTGGTGCTTTTTTTAAATTTTAACTGTAACTCAGACAACATGGTAGGTCTAGATATGGGAAAATTGCCTTTTCATCATTCTCTTTAAGAAGGAGAGTGAGAAGGAGTCCTTGCAGCATAATGATAGATATTACCATGCATGGGCCTATTTGAAAGCCTCAGAAGTTTTTCTGTCAGTATTGAAAATTGGCTATCAAGCTCCAGAGAGCACCTGGCAGATCTCACAGACTTATGTCTGCACACGTCCCCGTGGATCGGCTTCAGTGCATGTCTAAACCCCTGAAAGACATGGAGCATTTGACACGACTTGAACTGAAATTGCAATCTAACGCTGCAGGGGAAAACTTGAGCTTTAAAGGATTAAAGAGTAAAGGGCAGTGAAGAACTCTGGTTCTCCAAAGTGGATGCATTTACAATGTACATGCCCTTGTAATCATGATGATGTTCAGCTGTGAAATTCAACTGCAAGAAGGAAGCATGAATAATGATATGCCTTTATAATGTTTACATAATCAAAAGTAGGTCTACAGCTGAATCTTGAGAGTGTGTAGTAGTTCATAGGCCTCAGCATGGCTCTCTATAGGTGACCCATTAGTCACTGTTGCGACTCCCGTTAACCTTTCTACTCTCCTAAAACATGGATTATGGCAATGCCATTGCCAGATTTCAAGATCCATCAAGTAATTGCTGAAATAATGGGTCCTTCATTTCAGACAGAGGTGGACAAAAGCAGGTCACGTTTCTAGCTAACAGCTGCCAGTTTTGCTGGCTGATATTACATCTGCTGATAGACCTTATCAGCTGGAGCTAGCTAGCTAATTGAGCAAACATTAGCTTGATGAGTTGGTTGGAAAATGACTTTTTAGCGTTTCCAGCTGATTCATTTTAAAATGAGAACCCTGTAAAAGCAACTGATGATCCTGGCAGAAGAAAATAAAGAAACACCATTGTTCTTGTTTTCTAACAAACAGCTAGGTCATACTTCATAGCTAGGACTTACTGTACCAGTTTGTTAGATAGGCTAACAGTTTTGGCTGGAGTTGGAGTGTCAGTTGCCCACTTCCAATAAAAAACAGAGCTGTTACAGCTAACTGACATGATGGGGAAATACTACACAGTGGTTTATGTAACTTGAAACTTCAGAAACTAATAGTATGACAATTTCCTTGGCTTTGGAAGTAACACAGAGTTACCTCTGTAAGTAGTAAGCTAGTTTAATCATTCCTCACAGATGGCTGCAAGTCTCAATGGCTTTAATTCACAACAACCTTTTCAGTCTTGTGAATATTTGTGTAGAAACTGTAGAGAGAGTGAGGGAGAAAAAAGAGGGAGCGGTATTACTGAAGGTATGTTCCAGTTGTACGACTTGTCATCAGAGAGTATCTTGTTTAATGACCTAATTTTGAACCTTACTCTGTCACATGAGAGAAGCAAAAAGAACAATGAGGCTGATGAAAACACATTATCTTGTTTCAAAATACTATAAGTGTCCAACATTGTTTGTTCACTATGAAATGTACTGTATCAAATCACTTACAAAACCCATTAGTTTCAGTATGTTGTTCTGTTCATGGTTAATATCAAACTGCATCCATGACCACGATACCTTCTCTGAAGGTTTTTAATCTTCATTCAGCAGATGAGCATTGAAAGAAACACGAAAAATGCTTTCTACTCTGGCTAGGTTCCAAATATTAAGACATTTTTTATGTCTCTCCATATCTCTACTGTCCTCCTCCCTGGGAATGGAATTAGGTGCTCTGTATAATCTATGATTAGTTGGAGCATTGGGCAGGCTTACAGTTTCAAAAAGAGAATGGAAACATTTTCATGATGTCCTGAACATTTCTGTCTGTCATTCTATTTGGATCACATGTTGATGACTGGTTTTCCCATACTGGAATAGACTTAACTGTTGTCATTGTATAGGCCTGATGCATTCATACAGTTTACACCTTATATATTACCTTATATATTCTACTCACCAATGATTATAAAGGACACATCAATGACATTTCATGCAACATGTACATAATTTATTTCAATATAAATGTTACGACACATACACTTTTGCTTTTTCATAAATACCACATGACACCACATGTTTGTAACAGGCTTCATTACCTTAACAGTGAAAAAAAAAAAAAAAAACTTGTGCGGAAATAGCTTGCAAACATTAAGTAAACATTCAGCTGAGTGACAACTTTTTCACTCTGGCCACAAAAAGAAGTTCACATATGATAGGTTTACTTGTCATATGACAACTGAAGCAGTATTTCACTTTCATAGAAAATTCACATTTACACACAACAATTCTCATCAGAATAGTCCACCTTCAAAACTGTCTGCGCTGAGATTCCACAGCGACCGTTTCTCATGACTCTTCATTTTGAGTCACTAACAGGGACTTTATGGTACAAGCGAACGGGCATAACTCTTCAGCCATTATGTATTTATAGCTCATGAACTCAGAGGATTCAGTTGTTTCTCTATGTTTCATGGTGCTATACAGTGCTGCTTGTACGACCTAATCTAAACCATGAGGAGCTGTTTTTGTTCAATAGGAACAATAGTGGACAAGTGAGGATTTTGGCCCACCTGAGCCTTGAAAATATATGTGCCACATTTTAAAGTATATCTAAGACTTTTGTAAGAATCCACTTTTTTTTATTTTATTTTATTAGACCAGTAGATAAATCTGGGTGAGACTTTGTTGCATTGGGTTCCAAACCATCAGCTGTGCTTGGAATGTTGTAGTGTCAGCTAATCATTCAAGACTCATTGCACATAACTGTGTTGTGTCCTGAGGAGTGAATGAATTACGCTCCTTATTATACAGGTTGATGAAATGGTAACCATTAATAATGCAAGGAGTGGCCACTGCCAGGAGGGAGCAGTGTGGATATTCAGTTCACAACCTATTCCACTTGGACTAAAACTGATCACTTTGAAAGGAAATGTCACCAAAATCCACAAATCATATAGCAGACATGCAAACCATCACTTGCGAGGTGTTTCTAAAAATGACAGATGATTTAAATACAGACCCTTTTTTTTTTCGAGCAGTGACTCATTATATAGCGTCAGTGCCTTTATTAAATCTGAGTGAATAAATACAGGTCTAGCATCTTCATCTGTTTTGTGCTTTTTGCATGCTGTACAGTGAAAATGCTGGAGAAAAAAAAAACCTGGAGAACTTCTGTCATGAAACCCCTGCATTTACTTTGCTGTAAATCTATGAAAAAGAAAAAACAGAGAAAGAGTTCAACATACTGGAAAGCTTGTTTTTCACATGGCAAAGACTGACGTATGATGACACCATGTTTACGTCTGTCCTAAGGTCTGTGACAACAGTGCCAACTAAACCTAGTGATACAGGGTTCCTCTGAGGGAACAAAGTTCACAGTTTTGATGGTGTGACTTACTCTAACTGACACAGATTTAGACTGGCTTTGTTTTAGCATGCCACTTTGATCAGAACATACTAGACATCGCTAAACTGACTGGGGAAAAGGGGTTACATATGCAGCGTCCATTACTCCTCTTGAGAGTGATGATGTTGAAAGCCATATAATGTGGGAAAGTGGGGTGAATTCTCTTACAGCATGCTCATGCTATTAATTGCTGAAGTCAAAAAGTGAGCCTGGGATCTTAAGACGAGTGACAAGAAAGAGCATATCATGCAAATTGGGAACTGTATACTTTGCAGGCTACTAATCTATTTCAGTGTTGGTTTTAGTCATGACTTATCTGATTCTCCAGCTAAACAGCAGCAATAATGGATTTTATCGTGTTTACTGGGTTGTGCTCAGCTGGACTGGGGCATTTCCTGGAGACTGCACACCGAGAGTGTCTAAAGGAGACTGACCGAAACTGACTGAAAGAAATGAAACAGCTGAGACTCTGCTAAGAGGACCCCTGAGCATCTTATTCAAACGTTAGACTGATTTAGTAAAGACCCAGACATCCGTTTACAGGGAGGAGACTCTGGGAAATGTCAGGGAGCAGTGACAAAGGCACTGTTTTTCTCATCTGTTTATTGGCCTGAGTAATCATCACCACTGTGTCTGGGGCCTGGAACTTTGTTATCACTTGGCTATTTCAACGCACTGTTTATTACTGTGTGTGGTTTGTACCCTTGTGCCATGGCTAAGGAAACTGCTTCTCTGGTTTCAGTAAACACTGGACATGCCGAAACACAGCAACCACGAAATTTCAACAAACAAACAGAGTTTGTGCAACAGTAGGAACAACTGTTATTGCTACTGGCACAAAGAGGGGACAGGAATAACTAATAGTTTGGCACACATTTATGTGATGGCTATGTAATGTTTGCATTGTAGCAAATGTAAAAAAAAAAAAAAAAAAAAAAAAAAAAGGGCATTGGAATTTATACATAAAACAGCTACAAGCTTTAAAGTTCAATACCCAGGATTAACCACATTAAACATAATGTTATTTGCTTTGGACCAAAAGATATTAGATATCTTTAGGGCTATGACAATGGAATCTAGCTGATATAACCTAACCCTCTCAGCTTGCACTACTGAGATCTAGATAGCTGTGACAGTTCATAACTCTGGTGCTATCTGCTGGCAACAGAAACTCCCATGCAACAGGCTGTAAAACACTAGAGCTGGAGAGGGGCCTCACAGCATTGCTGAGCGTGAGGGGAGAGAGAGAGGGAGAGAGAGAGACAGGTTCTGCCACACCTGTTGTTGATCATCGATCACACTCAGACAATCCATTTTTTTAAAAAAAGGAAACCAAATGATTCTAAATCATAATTTTGGTTGAGCTGGAATGTATTTCTTCAAATAAAAGCACCAAAGAGGCATTACACGTGATCCTTTAACACTCCTCGTTTTCTGATGGAAATAAGTGACTTACTATTCATGCCGAATTGGCACACTCAGATGGAATTTACAGCCTTGAACAACATCTACTTTGATTTTCAAAAACATTTTTATGTGAGTAAATTGTGGGATCTATCGCCAAGAACTCCGAGATAAAAAACATGCCCACAAATTCAATTGGAGCCAGATAATTAACAATTATATAGTCCACAGAGCATTCAGTCGAGTAAATAAACAGCTGAGATACTGCTCCAATGTAAGTCCTGTGGACAGTGAGTTGTGTGAAATAGTTTAGAGTTAAGAAGAAATATTTAAAAAGATGTGATGAGGTAGATGTAAAAATCAATGTGATAAATGTAGCTAAAGGAAAAGTGACCTACCTACAGTATCTATTCACTGTGATTATTTTCTTTAAAGCAGTCTGTAGACACTCTGCCGGTCAGTTCAACTGGCCTTACCTTCATCAGTCAATTGGAAAAAAAACTTTATGAAAGCAGTGTAAACATGTCTTGATCGCCCTGTTGACAGACGTCTCAGGGCTCCAAGTTTAAAGGACAGTCGTGACAGTTGAAAGGCCTTTGCTGCAGTTCCCGTTAGGGTCCACTGCTCTGTCCACAACACTACAGACACCTGCTCCTTTACCTAGACACCCTTCATTCGCATCACTGTCCTCTGAGCTGCCCTTACTCCTCCCTTGCTGTTCACTCTGCCAGCTGTGCCTGCTGTAGATGTATCCATTCACGGGCCCCGGGTTGCTGAGGCGGTTCCTCTTCATGCAGAGGATTTCCTTGAAGGCATACCTGAATTCAGGACTCCGGCAGTAAATGAGGGTTGAAGGCAGAGTTTGCATAACCTATCCAGTTCAGTATCCTGAAGGTGAGGTCAATGTTCTCCACCTTCCAGATGGCCACCACCACGTTGAGCAGAAAGAAGGGCAGCCAGCACAGAGTGAAGATCCCCATGATGATGCCCAGTGTCTTTAGGGCTTTGTGTTCCCGCAGGCAAAACTTAACCTTCTTGTGGACACGGTGAGGTCAATGTTCTCCACCTTCCAGATGGCCACCACCACGTTGAGCAGAAAGAAGGGCAGCCAGCACAGAGTGAAGATCCCCATGATGATGCCCAGTGTCTTTAGGGCTTTGTGTTCCCGCAGGCAAAACTTAACCTTCTTGTGGACACGACCATTATTGGCCTCTAGAGATTTGAGGGTGGTGTTGTCGCTGTTATGAAAACGTCCAACACTTTGGTCAATCTTCTTCAGCTGGCGCTTGGCCTCCTGGAAAACACGACTGTACACAAAAACCATGATGATCAAAGGGATGTAGAAGGAGATGGTGGAGGAGGTGATGGCATAAGCCATGTTGGTGTAGAACTCGCAGCAGCTACTGTTCGCAATGCATTCCTTTGCTTGCTCATCATCGGATATCCACCACTTCATGTGAATGGGCAGGAACGATATCAAAGCGGCAATCACCCACACCAGCACAACCACAATGCGAGCCTTGCACTTGGTCAGCATCGACTGGTAGCGGAAGGGAGAAGTGATGGCTAGGTAACGGTCTATTGCTATAACACACAGGGTCTCGATGCTTGCAGTCACACAGAGCACATCAGTCGCAGTCCAGAACTCACACCAGAAACTACCAAAATGCCAGGTCTTGAAGATGATGTAACAGGCACCGAAAGGAATCACAATAAGACCCATGACCAGGTCAGCACAGGCCAGAGATGTGATGAAACAGTTGGTGACATTTTGGAGACGCTGGAAGCGGGCAATTGCTGTTATGACCAGGATATTGCCAAAGACAATGCACAGGACGAGTAAGGACATGACCATGCCCAGCAGGATCGTCGTCTCGCTGTAGCCCTCCTCATTCTTAGCTGGGTCTGAAGAGTTGTCACTCACATTGAAGTTCACTGGGGGGGTTGTGCTTCCCATCTGAAGAGACCATATGTGGATAACACACACACGCACACACACATGCATACACAAAAGGAGTTGAAGAGTTTAAGGTGAAGAAAATTTAAATCTAAAAAGGCCCTGATAATGACAGAAAAAAAAAACTAACACTGTACATAGAACTCAAGTGTGCATATAAAAGTAGTGCTAACAATTTTGCACTGATCTGTCTGTTGTTGGCTTTATTTTTTAAAAAAGGAGAACAAAATATAGCGCCATCACCACAAAACAAATCCATTACATCCTGTTAGGCTTCAGCAAGCACAGCTTTAGAAAAACATGTCAAATAAGCCAACCAAAAATAAAAAGTACAAACCTCCACAGGTAGTTGTTTTCTGTTCTGCCTCCCATATAAAGTAGAAATGTGACTGTTCAGGTAGTTCCTGTAAAGTATTCAGTGTCACATGCCCTTCGTTCTACTTTATGTTTTCTTAATCTCCATGCACCTCTCTCACTCAGTGGCTTGGTTGAGCAGTGTCTCTTCTAATGTGTCTCCCAGGCTATTTGTCAGAGCCCTTATAACATGCAGTGATGACATCATGGTCAGTGCTGAGCAATCACACAGCCAGCCTGCGGAGGGTGCTGAGAGCTCCTGAGAGTTTGAACACATTGTCCCCGCAGTCGCTGCAGCAGGGCTGCATGAGACAAAAGCTGTAAGCACAAGCAAACAGCTTTTTTCTAACTTATGATTTTTCACATCTTTTATAAATATCCAAGAAATTAGCTTAAAAGTCCTGCATATACACACAAAGTTTAGAATGCATGTGTTATGTTTAAAGTTGAGATAAAACATTTAGTTCAGTTGTACAGTCCAAACACTGAGGGGGTTTTACAGCTCCTGCCTGTTGGTCTGGATCATATTAAAAACAGGTGAAGCTTTCTCTGACTCTTTAAAAGTGAGGAGAAAGTTGGATGCACAAGTGATCCAACTGGCAAGTTAAACCACCTTCAGTGTATAATCTGTGATTTATTGGCAAGTTTAACTATTACCATTCCCCCTGTCCTGGCAAAACCTCAGTGTGTTGGTGTGGTGTTTTTTTTCTATCATAATGTTTCACTTGTTTAATATAAAAATGTGTACTCCAGCATACATAAAGATTGAGAGAGGTTGAGTCTGTGCAGATGCCTTTTTTGGAATCTGCACCCACAGCCCTGAGAGTTTACCCTGGAGACACTGACAGACTCTCACAAATACTGGATCAAAATAGAGAGAAGAAGTTTTTAGGCTTTCTGGACAAATTTGCATTTTCGTAAAACTTACCAAGCCCATGCAAAGTCACTGACATGTGGCTATTCATTGTATCTGAAATCCTATTCAAATTCCCAGACAAAGGAACTGTACTATCTGTGTATTAGAAACAGAGACCAGTGTGAGCAGCAGTTTTGTCCCTGCCATGCTACAGTCAACAGCTCACCAGTAGATTATTGCAGTTAAGTGATCAATACTCTCTAAGACATCTGTCATCAATAGATAAATGCATGTTTTAAGGCATTTCTTGTTGTTAAAGATTTCAGTGGGGTTCTTTGATAATAATCATGAGTCGAGGCAATTCATTTGAAATGCAGTTTGTGGAAGGTCAAGCTACGTTTATGAATAATATAGCCATTATGATAGAACATGGGTCATAAACAGGCCTTTGAGATAAGTAGGTATTGTTAGTTCTTTGTGGGTGCTTGCAAGTGTGCTTTTGTGTGTGTGTGTGTGTGTGTGCACGTGTGTTTGTGTGCAGGTCTGTGGTAACCTCACTGGGGAAGTGATGATAGTTTCCAGAGCTCTGACCTTCAATGAACACGGACGCCACAGGCACTGTGTTTTATCCCCATACTTCACAATGAGCTCTCACATGGTCCATATGACTGCTGACGCAACAAGAAGTCCAACCAGTTAATCCATATGTTCGGACCTCAATACTCAGTATTCAGGCAGATGTTGCAAATCATTTTCCGTGACCTGATTTAACTACAAAAAACCGCAACAACAGCTCAGATGTATGCCTCGCCTTCTCCACACACAAGAAGATAAGCTTGTGATTTTAAGTACCAAAAGCATCTCTGAGCCTCTCTTCTAATCGGCTGACTGTTTTCTGTATTTCTGTGGTGCCTAGACCTGGAAATGGAAATCTCACTTTCCACAATATGAGGCCTTTAACTTATGTTGCCCCTATAATGGAGATTCATCCATCTCTTCAATCAAAATCTCACTGGACAGATTACCATAAAACACTAAAGATATTCATGACATGGATTTCTACTGATTTTGGTGACCTTCTGACTTTGGTCTAGTTACAACCTTATTTTCATGTCAGCTTATCTTGGCAGGTCTCCATGAACATGGATATTCATGATCCCAGAATTAATTCAAATGTTTTGATGACCTCTTGACCTTTCCTGTAGCGCTATCACTGGGCTGAAATTCCCACTTGTGGCCAAGAAATTTCAAAATCTTATGTGTTCTGTTCTTCTGAGCTTTCCTCTTGTATCAAGGAGGTGAAACTGTCAACACTGCAACTAGATTTAATATGAAATTTACAGAGCACATTAATGCTCCCTTTGGAATAAACTAGTCATTTTATTGACCCCCATGGTCTTATCTCTTACCAACCTACAGCACAAACCCAACATGTTTAGTCTCAGTCCTGATAAGGTTCTAAGAATAGAGAAACGGTCAGTTTTGTTGTCCGCGCCCTCCAACACATACAGAATGGTCTGTGAATATTGCATCCTCTGGGGGCTTAGCTTACTTTGCTGCCTAGAACATTACATTTCTCTGCTTATACTTAAAAATATAAAAACAATTAGACAA